>NC_140490.1:5399921-5569921 GCF_964271855.1 Acomys minous
GTGGCTCAAAGTCAGCGTACCTACCAAGCGCTAGCACACATTTTGGAGAGCAGTCCTTGACTTAAAAACCTAAGGATCACAAGGCCCTGCCATCATCCACTCTCACTCATGAACCTGGCTTGTAAACCCAGCATTCCTCCCCACCAAAAATATACATCCACAACACTGCAAGGAAAGCAAATAAATTTTTCAAGAGCCGGGGGTGGCTAGAGACCATCTTAAATGTCATTCAATTCAGCTTTTTTTTTCACTGTTTTAATATACTACATGGCAGTGTGGCTCAGGAGGCCCCATGGGCTACTAATGGCCTCACAGTTCACACAGCAATATCCAGAGTCAGCTAGTGGACTGGGCTTGCATTACAAGCACTTCCCCTGAGAGCTGCTTCACGTGCTCACCCTCATATGCCAGGGACTCTGGGAAGGACCCATGCAGCACGCTGCTGTGTTGGTCACTGTGTGGCTACTTTAGGGTCGCCTGCTGATGCTGAATATGCCAGGAAATTCCTCAGAACCTCATCCCGGTTTTCTGAATTCCTAAATCCAGCTTACGTTAGACTATCTATCCATGCAAAATAACCAATCCTGACTTTAGAGGCTGGAGAGATGGCTCAGTGGTTAAGAGCACTTTCTGCTCTTCCAGAGGGCCTGGGTTCAGAGCACCCACATGGCAGTTGGCAACTGTCTGAACTGCTCTTTTGACCTCCACACATGTGATGCACGTACGTACATGGAGGCAAACACTCATACATACATAAATGAATCTTTTTTAAAAGATTAATCTCAACTTTATACCAGACATATATCTTATTATAACATCTGCCTTTTTATTCTTTGACAACCTTCAATCCACTCCAAATGTCATGTCCTTTGAGGACGTACAATTGATTATTACTCTTATTGGGCCCTATTGACTCAGTTCTGCCACGCTTGGCCCTAACTGCACCCAACTCTCCCAGTCGGCTTGGGAGGCAGAGAGAGCTCCTCAAACTCCCACTGTTCTTTGACTAATCCTTTTTTCAGCAACTGAAAGGACACGGAATTTTCACGGGACATGCTGGGGTTGAGGTGAATCTGGCAATCGTGACTCCCCTAAAAGGAATCTTTACCATGAGGCTGTAAAAGGAGAAGAGAAACTTTAGCTCGCACCACCACACCTGTTCAGCTCTCACCACCACACCTGTTCAGCTCGCACCACCACACCTGTTCAGCTCTCACCACCACACCTGTTCAGCTCACACCATCACACCTGTTCAGCTGGCACCACCACACCTGTTCAGCTCACACCATCACACCTGTTCAGCTCACACCACCACACCTGTTTAGCTGGCACCACCACACCTGTTCAGCTCTCACCATCACACCTGTTCAGCTCGCACCACCACACCTGTTCAGCTTGAACCACCACACCTGTTCAGCTCGCACCACCACACCTGTTCAGCTCTCACCACCACACCTGTTCAGCTCGCACCATCACACCTGTTCAGCTCACACCATCACACCTGTTCAGCTCACACCATCACACCTGTTCAGCTCGCACCACCACACCTGTTCAGCTTGAACCACCACACCTGTTCAGCTTGCATCACTACACCTGTTCAGCTCACACCACCACACCTGTTCAGCTTGCATCACTACACCTGTTCAGCTCACACCATCACACCTGTTCAGCTTGCACCACCACACCTGTTCAACTTGTACCATCACACCTGTTCAGCTGTCTTTCCCGATCTTGGATGTAATTGCTCCTCCTTTGGGACTAAACTCCAATGACAAGTTTTCATGGCCTTCCAACTATGTTCTCTGCCCCCCCCAAATCTCTTCCCTGCCCCACCTCACCCCTAGAATTTTACTTGTGGTGTTATGTCTTCCTGTGGATGTGGTGTTTGTCCCATAGGCAAGCCCCATGAAGTTACGACCAGCAGGCAGCCCGCTCTTCCCTGTGACCCCAAGATCAAGGACAGGCACTCATGGCTATGTCCACGGAAAAGCCTTCATCCTCTCAATGTGATGCAGAGAGAATCCCTCAATTACATGACTGTTGGATAAGTGAAAATAAGGTCTGGGCATGCTTTCAGCTCCATCTCATTTAATGAAGCAGAGAGTCTGCCAGAGATTGTGAATACTGAACTATTTGTCTCTCAAATGCCCAGTGTTCACCCATTGTGGGGCAACTAAGACCTAAGCACACAAGGGCCTTATAAGCCAGAAGTGACAGCATGACACTTCCTAAGATCCTGTCCTCCAGAAGGACCCCTAAGTCCATCCTTAGGTCCTGTTTCAGAAAAGTGCTCAGGAATATTGATGGGGTGTCCCTGGCCTTCTGTCACTTCCCAGTCTCACTGGGTTATTACCTGAAACCAAGGGCCTGTGGGAGGGAATGCAGGAGACTATTCCTACCTCAGGCAAGCTGATTTATGAGGCATGGCTCCAAAGAAGCTAAGTACACAACGTGGCACAGTAACCAGGATGGGAACGGAAAGCGCCTTTCACGGCTACAAACCACCAGAGATGAGTCAACGCTGGGCCAGCAACACTGGGGTCAGTGGTGCAAAACACAGGGAAGAATGCACAGGCATCCTGTCACTTGTCAACTGACCCAAGGTGCTCTGGCCATTCCTGGCATTGAATTCTTTGATTCTGCAGGGTTGTTAAGAGACTCCTCCTCCCTAGGGAGAGCTGCAATGAGTAACACTCCATGGAGACAGACCAGGAATTCTCATGCATCTTCCTCATCAGTCAAGACACTTCTATTGTTATTTAAAAAAAAAAAAAGAGGTATATGTTCGCCACTGAAAACTGAGGAAATATAAAATGCACTAACAGGCAGGGATAAATACTCAGAATCATGCTATCAGCCCCTCCCCAAAAGAGTTTTAAAAGATTTACTTTATTTTTATTTATGGATATATGTGTCTAGGCATGAATATATGTGCATGAGTACAGGTGCCTGCGGAGGAGAAAGGCCTGGCATCCCTCGGCACTGGGGTTACAGGCAGTTATGAGCTGCCACGTGGGTGTGTGGAACCAAACCCAGGTCCTCCTCAAGAGCGGCAAATACTCCTAACTACTGAGCCGGCTCTCCAGCCCCCATACTGTGCTCCAGGCTTATAATTCCCATCAAATGATGCTACTCACCTTGTAATCTTTTCACTCCGGGGCTTCAGGGCAACAGAGGCTCGTGGGCTCTACCGTCACTCCTCCCTCAAACTCTGTCTGTATATTATTTAAGATATGAAACCAAGCAGTATTTCACAACGGGGATTAAAAAATAAAAAGCACAGAAAAGCAAAACCCTCCCATCAAGGAGCATAATATTAAGTTGGGATTTGAAATTCATATTTACACATATATATACACATATAATATATAGCAGCATTGGCATAAAGCATATTAGGTACAGTAGCATAAAAAAGACAGGACAGCCACACCATACAATAAGTGGCTGTGGTCAGAAACTTTCAGGCAGTGTGTGACATGAACATTGAAGGACATGGGTATCGGCTGTGGACATTATAAAAAGGCTTTGGAATAAACACAGCTGGGTAAGACAGACCCTAAAAGGGAAGATTATTCCAGCAAGTTGGGTCAAGAATGAGATAAACACAAGAAAACACAAGTGCATTTAAGCCAGGATTGGGAGACCAGCTGGGCAAGTTTACAGTCACTTATGTTTCAGGAGGGGAAAGTGGTCCGGGGTCACATGGCAAAGGGCCAATTTTCCCTTTTATAAAGGCTTCGAAATTCTATCCCATTAATCCCAACCTCACCAAGTAAATGTGACCTTTGAAGTTAGCCGGCCTGTCAAGCACCATCCTTGCCAGATTCAATCCTAACCATTTGACCGTTTTCATCTTCATCTCTAGATCAAGGGTCCAGACACTCCGACCATCTGCAAAACTTCAGGCTGTGGGCATGATCGTCCAAGCTCCACTCTCCCTCCAACCTCTGCCGGAAGGATCCTCAAACACCACACAGCCTGCTTCCAAAGGCTCATCCTTCGGGCTACCTCTACTTTCAGGGAGCAAGAGACACTCACAAATGGGTACCCAGAATGAGAGATGGAAGAATCCGTGTGGACGGTCCCCAGCCCGAGTCTCTGCTCAGTCTGGAGGGCTGTCAGTGGACTGCAGAAGATGTGGTCATCACCGAAATGCCAGCTGCACATAGGCACGGTGTGCATCCCTGTAGCCCCACCAGCCAGGAGGCTGAAGCGGGCACTGCTGGGAACTGGGAGCCAGCTGGGGCTACCCAGTGAGTTCTGCTAGCCCTGGGATACAGATGGCAGCCTGGCACCGGCTGCAGAGCACAGGCTGCCTTCAAACTCCCAATAATCTCCTGCCTGTGCCTCCTGGGTGCCAGAATTACAGGCAGGCACCATCATGCCCAGTGTCTAGTTTATTCATCTTCTATGCTTGAACTCCCAAGTTCTCTATTCTAAACCCCTCAGAACAGACTTTACATTCTTTATCTGTAGACCACAGGGCTGCATTTCCATAGGTGAAGCCACTGACATAAATTAATCCTTAAGGCCATACTTACTCACTCACTAGTCTTCGGCCTGCATGGTCTTTGCAGAGGAACACAAAAGAAAAGAAAGCCCAATGTTTCAATAGCCTGAGGAAGTCAGGCACTGTATTTTGAGTTTAGTAAATATTCTCTCAAACACTGATGTCTGCCATAGAGACCAGCAACCTCAAGACTCAGGAGCTGAAATCCTGCTCAAGGCTATGTAAATTAAGCAGAGAAAAGATTCAAACTTAAGTATGTCTGTTTCCACAATGCACTGTACCCCAGAATCAATTCTTTAAATTAATAACTTGCCAATGAGATTCAAGTTGAAAGCCCCCCAAAAAGATCAGTCTCCTAAAATGTCTCTCCCAAGGCTAGCAACATCCCCATTGTGAATGTGTCACTCAGGCTGTTTTGTCTAAGATGCCTCTATAATCTTATGAATAAGCATTTGTTTCTATATTAACCCTTCATTATTTGTGAGTCATTTTCATATAAACCCCTTTGTTGGCTCTGCTTAGCAAAGGCATAAAACTGGTCACATTATCTCCACAGTGTATGTAAGAGGTGCAAGCCTAGCCAACACACAGCTCTTCTCTCTCTCTCTCTCTCTCTCTCTCTCTCTCTCTCTCTCTCTCTCTCTCTCTCTCTCTCCCCCTCTCCTCTCTCTTCTCCCTCTCTCCCTCTCTCCTTCCTCCTTCCCTCCCTCCTTCCCTCCCTCTCCTTCCCTCCCCTCCCTCCCTCCCCTCCCTTCCTCCCCTCCCTCCCTCCCCTCCGTGTATGTGATATGCTTGTACACATATGTATGTACATGCTTATAGAGGCCAAAGGTCAACCCCAGTGTCTTCCTTTATGCTTTTCCAGCTTACGTTTTGAAAAAGGCTCTCTCACTGAAGCCCGAGCTCACTGATCAGCTAGCCTGGCTGACCAGCAAGCCCTGAGCATCTACCGTTCTCTCTTCTCCCAGGCCAGCTTTTACACGAGTGCTAGGAATCCAAACTAAAGTCCTCAGGCTTCTGTGGCCAGCACCTCTCTCCCCAGTCTCCCAAGTCTATGTATTCAGAAGCTCATTTCATACCCAAATTTTCAGCTGGGATGAAGGCTGCCAGGTGGCCAAACACTAATGGGAAGGAGCCTTCAGGAAAGAGCAAATAGAAGGGTGATGAAGAAAAAAACAGTAGAGGAAAGAAGGCAAAGTTCAGTAACTCAGAAAAGTCCTGGACCAGTACCCTGTGCTTCCTTAGGAATACGGAGTGAGAGGCTAACGGCACCTCCATCACGCTGCCTGTCTTGAGCTGGAGCTGGACACAGCTGTGCAGATGTTATTACCAGCACAGCCACATGACCCAGTCTGGGATAACCTCAGGTTACACCCAGCATATTCATTTCAACTCCTTCTTCATTTTTTTTTCATTTTCAGACATGTTCAATTTGGACAACAAATTACATGGTCACTTCAGTTATTCCCTGACACAAGCAGGCTAGGAGGCAAGGTCCCCACACCCAGCTTGTGCAGCTCCAAGCGAACACAGGCTTGTAGCTGATACAGCCAATGCTCCTGCTTCATCTAAGTGAAAAGCAACGTGACAGCAGATCACTCGGGGGGCCCCTGGGCAGCGGAACTGGGTGCCCATCATACCAGCCTTCTTATTCCTTCTGTAATTATTAGGTGTCCAACACACTTAGCACCAACCCCCACATACACTACCATGTAATTATGGGAACACTTAAAACAAGATGTCCTCAAGGTGACACAGGCTTTGTCAAGAGAACACATGTACACACATGCTTCAGCACCTGGCTCTCACGGGATCTCTGTCCAAAGACAGTACACAACAGCTTATATACAGGCGCACAGTTAGTGAAGCCATGTTACGCCAAGGCCCCTTTTCTTTCCCTGTAAGGGCGGAAGATGAGCGTACAAGCTCCAGGTTATAAGCCAGGGAAACTGAAATTAGTTCAAAGAGGACAATGGCTGCCAAAGGCTTTACCGCCAGGCAGAAGCAAAGCCAGCACCAGACCCAGGTCTTCTCAAGGGCTTTTGGTGGCTGTCTTTACCAGGCACAGCACACAGGCACCAGCACTCCACACACAACCAGCTTCTGCTAGGGTGAGCAGCTTATCTGGGTCCTGATTTCCCAGAATGCTTTGTTTTCATCCCACCTTTCTCTCTTGTCCCTTTAAAAAAATAAAAATCAGAAAAAAAAATAAAAGAGAAAAAATCAGTTTAAGCTCAATTCTGTTCCTGTTTAGTAAATGATTGGTTTTTGTTCAGCCTTGATACATTGTCTGACTCCGGCCCCATCCTCAGCACTATGGAAGTTCTGATTTACAATGAAAGAAGGAAGGCCTGCGACTTGGGACTTGTGTCACCTGATGTCCTCAGCCATTCACAAGGTGAGGACCAGAACAGTTTCCCTTACCCCTTTGTGCCTTGGTTTCTCTCTCTTTAAAACAAAGAGGCTGTCCACCATGATGGCTCATGGCTATGGCCTCAGCACTTGGGAGACTAAGGCAGGAGGATCACCGTCAGACCATTCTAGGATGGAGAGTGAGAGTTTGTCTCAAACAAACAGAAAACATAAAATAAGAAGGTTCATGCCTATAATCTCAGTGCTCAGACGGCTGAGACTGGAGGAGTGTCTGGGCTACAGAGTGAAAGCCTGTCTCAAATAAAAAATCAGTAAAAATGGGGCTGGAGAGATGGTTCAGAGGTTAAGAGCACTGGCTGTTCTTCCAGAGGTCCTGAGTTCAATTCCCAACAACCGCATGGTGGCTCACAATCATCTGTAACGTGACCTGATGCCCTCTTCTGGCAGGCAGAGCACATAATAATAAATAAACAAATCTTTTTAAAAAATAAATTAAATAAGGAGGCTGAACTAAATTAGAGGTTGCTACCTCATGGGCCATGCCAATGTTCCCAGATGTCTTTTGGTAGTTTTGTTTGTTTCTTCAATTTTGTTTCTGTTGCATGGGGACTGAACGCCAGCCCTCGCATCTTAGGCAAGGACTGTATCACTGGACACATTTCCAGGCCCACGTCTTGAGTTGACTGACACAGCAATTTTTATCACTCCTGTGTGTGTGTGTGTGTGTGTGTGTGTGTGTGTGTGTGTGTGTGTGTGTTGTATTGCTGTTTAGCTTTTGAAACCACATACCCCCAGTTATTTTACATGAAACTGTTTTGTTCTTTCACATTCTCTGTGCAGGGCTTTCGAATCTGCAGTCCCAGTAGCAAATATTTTCTAAGTCCTCCCCAGCCAAACTACCTATGCTCAGACTCTGAAGCCAACCTGTTTCTCTCAGCAGTGGCTTCAGTACCTTACGTGACTGGCTAGGCCCCACTTCAGTGTCGCTATGTGCTGGAGGGGACCGTTGTAGTACTCACTTCACAATTGCAATAAAGATTGAGATTCCGTATTGGATTTCTCATTGTTGTGACAAGAATGTCTGACCAAAACAGAGTTATGAAGCAAAGGTTTGTTTGAGGTTTACAGTTTCTGGGAACATAGTCCATCATGGTGGAGGTGGGGGGAACATTGGTAGGGGAGGCATGCTGGCAGGAACAAAATTCAGATGGTCACATCATGTGTGTACCCAGGAGGCAGAGAGAGGATTGCTCACTTAGCTATGTTTGCCCTTTTTACACAGCCTAGGACCCCACACCATGGAATGGCACTCCCCGCATTTAGGACGGATCTTTCCACCTCATTTACCCTTAATCTAGAAACCCCCTCAGGGGCATTGCCCAGAGACTTGTCTCCAAGGCAATTCTAGATCACGCCAACCTGTGCCATCACAAGCCCAAGCAGGCCCTGTGTTCTCATTAGCAGTTACTCAAGTTGTGTGTCCCTATCTGAAGATGTGCAGCACTCTGCGAGCCAACATGATGCAAGCAGAGACTTCCACACCTGACTTCATGATGGGTCACAGTTAAAATAAAGACATATTTTCAAAACTATTATATATGATCTTCAAGATATGTGCATATGATTTATAGGAAACAAAATATGTTAAGGTATAAAGCCCACCTCCAAACACATTTCATTATGCATATGCAAATACTCCACAATCTGAAATACAAAGCATTTCCTCCTGGGTATTTCAGACACAACCCATTCCACACTGTCTTTACTCGTTCACCGGTTGGTAGACACCTGTTTCTGTATGCTACCTAGAATAATCATTAGAGAGGTCAGGACACCTTCCTAGGACCCTGTCAAACCTACCTACTCTAGACTTGTAGTGGTCTGAATAAGAATGCCCTCTCCCTCATAGGCTCATGTATTTGAATGCTTGGTCATCAGAAAATAGAACTCTCTGAAAGGATTAGAAAGTATGCATTGGTAGAGGAAGTATCTCATTGGAAGTGAGCACATACACAAAGGGTTTCAAGAGCCTATGCCAAGGTCAGAGTCAGCCTCTGCCCCCATCTCTCTCTCTCTCTCTCTCTCTCTCTCTCTCTCTCTCTCTCTCTCTCTCTCTCTCCTCTCTCTCCTCTCTCTCTCTCTCTGCCTACAGATCAAGATGTCAGCACCTGCCTGCATGCCATGCCACCATGATCCCCACCATGTTGATAATAGACTAAACCTCTGAAACTATAATCAAGACCCCAATTAAATACTTTTTCTTATAATAGTTGCCTTGGTCATGGTGTCTCTTCACAGAAACAGAACAGTAAATATGACAGGACCCATACTTTTGTGTGTGTGGCAGCCCTAGGGCCTCACAGATGCTAGCTAGTCAAGAGCTCTAGCACTGAGCCACACCTCCGGCATTCCCATGCACATCTAGAATAGACCCCATAAAGAACATCAGAACAAGCTCTCCAAATGAAGACTTAAGTTCTTTCCCATACCAGAAACAGCTTGTTTTGGGGTTTTATAGGTTGTTTAAGTGTTTCATTTGTGATGCAGGGAACCAAACCGTATGCAGATGCTGTGCCACTAAGCTACCTCCCTGGCATTTGGATTTCTGAGTCAGGCTCTTGCTTTGGAACTCAGTCCGACCTTGATCTTATGATTCTTCTGCTTCAGCCTACGAAGTGCTCAGCTGCAGGCATATTGTCATCATGCCTGGCGTGGGTCGTCTTGGGTTGGTTTTTCTTCTGTTTAAAGTAAAGCAATGTTAAGAAAAAGTGATAGAAAAAAATTAAAAAGAAAAAGTGGTAGAACAGTATCTTAGAAACCAAGAACACTTGAATCAGATAAAGGTGATTGGCTTTTAATGAATTCGCCATAGACTAAAATGAAGGTAGGTTGCAAAGGTTATGTTCTAAATAAGACAACATACACACATGCACACATACACACATATATGCACACATCACACACATCCAGGCATGTATACATACACACATATATGTACATATCACACACGTACAGGCATGCACACGTACACAAAGTGAGAAAGGTATTACTTTGATTCCAACAATACCCAGGGTAAATCTAGAAATTCAAGAATGTTCTGAGGAAAATACCAAGAGACATATGCCATTATAATCATGAGTCGAAGCTGGGCAGTAATGGTGCACACCTTTAATCCTAGCACCTGGGAGGCAGAGACAGGCAGATCTCTGACTCTGAAGACAGCCTGGTCTACAGAGTGAGTTCCAGGACAGCCAAGATGGCACAGAGAAACCCTGTCTCAATCAACCAATCAATAAACAAGCAAAGAAACAAACAAATAAATAATCATGTGTCCTCCTGGTGGCTATAAGCAGAGTAATGACCTCATTCTAAGCCCTGGACCCCATGGCTCTGTGTCCTAACAGACACATGGGATGTTGCAGATGAGAGGAAATTAAGGATCTTGCGATGCAGAGATTATCCCAAACCATCCAGGTGGCCCAAGGGAATCTCAAAGTGCTTTGTGAAAGATGAGTCAGAGAAGGAAGTGTAAGCAAAGGTTGGAAAGATTCAAGACCAAAAACCAAGGAACATGCTTGTTTCTAAAAGCCAGCCAAGGCAAAGAAATAGGCCTTCCCACTAGACCAGTGCTTCTCACCCTGACTAATGCTGGGACCCCTTAATATAGTTCCTCATGTTGTGGTGACCCCCAAAACATAAAATTATTTTTGTTGTTACCTCATAATTGTAAACTTGCCACTGTTATGACTCATAATGTAAACATCTGACATGTAACCCCTTTGAAAAGGGGGAAGGTCACAGCCCACAAGGTTCATAGTCCAACCCTGCTGACACTTTGTATTATCCGCTGACCAGTTTTAGGCCTCTGACTTGTAGAACTGAAGAATGATACATCTGCTGTTGTGAGCTACTGAGTGTGCGGTGATTTGTTCTAGCAGCAATGAGACACTACCATGGGTACATAAAATACCCAGAATTCCTGCAATCTACCAGCCAGCCCCTGGCGTGCAAGACAGTGCTCTGAGAAGACAAGGGATGACATTTGTGACTTCAGACTTAAATGTGCTCTTTTTAGAGGATGTGTGTGTGTGTGTGTGTGTGTGTGTGTGTGTGTGTGTCTGTATGTGTGTGTGTGTCTGTGTGTAGTCATGTGCTTAAATGTGGTGTCTGTGCAGATGAGAACCGTGTATGTAGGAGACACAGAGGGAAAAGAGAGAGGTGGAGACAGCAAGAATATACATAAAGGCCCCAGATAGAGAAACAAAACCCAGCCCTGAAATTGCTCTGGAATGGGAAAGGCAAACAAACGAGCAGAACCATTCAGATCTATCGCAGAGCATTGCGTTGTGCCTTCCAGTCAGGTGGGCCTGGTGAAAGGTTTTTAATAACCAACCACACCTTGAGGTAAGGCTCAGAAAGTGAACTTTCGACTTTCTTAATTTTCCAACTAAATGAATTTGATTCTCTCCACAGGGAGGGAATGAGGTATTCCCCCTAAATCAAGACAACCTCCTTTCCCCACACAACAACTGATAGGCCCGAGATAAAACTTGACCATATAATGGAGTCCTTACTCTTGCTGCAAAGCATCTGCCAAATTTTGTTTAACAAGTAGACAAATTCAAGAGAAATAAATAACGGATTTCTGCAAGCCCTCATGTCCACACAGGTATACTTCAAATGAGCTATGCTTGATGTGAAGCACACACACACTTACTTTCTCAACTTCCTGACAGCATTCTCTTGCTTAAATCCACAGCCTTGCTCAGAGAGATGAGCATCATTCCTGCTGCGCTGAGGCCCTGCCTTCCCCTCCATCTTCCTCCCCCTCCTCCTCCACCTCTCACCCCCACATTCTTCCTCTTCCTCCCTCCTCATCTCCCTACTCCTCCTCCTTTTCTACATCTTCCTCCTCCCATTTTATTAGAGAACTCAGACCCCAAACAGCTCTGTCCCTGCTCTGCTGCAAGTTCCCGAGCATCATGAGGAGCCACTCGCAAGCCTTCCTAAAACAAACAGCACATAAATCAGCCACGAAACCAACTCGATTTCAAACCAGCCGGTTTCAGCATTAATAGCGCCTTTGTTGTCGATAAACCTATATTTGATGTCTCCTATTTTATGTGTATTTTATTTATAAATTACTAATGCTTTTCCTGGAGCAAAATGGTCAAAGTAATACTCTACACGGAGCTGCCTTCTGTCAGCTGTGGCAGGAAAGAATAATGGCCCTGGTGAAGTCAAGGAAAGGGAACTGGGAGCTGTGCATCTGGCGGCTTTCCGCCCCCCCCCCCCCCCCGCCCCCAGCTTCACTACAAACACCGAGGCTTTGCATCCACCTATCAGAGGCAGCCCATGTGGCACACCGGCCATGCTGTCCTCAGTGGCAAATGGAGGCTGTCATTTGGAGGAGCCCTCCTGTTGAGTCTATAGTACACTGACCCAAAAGATGGACATGGGAGGGATGGGGCAGAAGAGGTGTCTTTGCCAATGATGCTGTGCATCAGAACCCTGCAACCCGTGAGACAGAAAAGTCTCCTAGAAGCATGAGCTTCCGGATCACTACTGCAGACAGGACTTGGTGCCTACAGGAACAGTGGAAGAGCTGAGCAGCTTGTAGGGAGTGGGGCTCTCAGCAGGAATAGTCCAGGATTTGCCGTGAAACTCCAGCTCTCTCTCTGCTAACAAACCACAAGAGGCAATGGTTTGTTCTCTCCCACGGGGTGCTCAAGGCCCAGTGGCCCGGTTCTCAACCTTCTGCATGCTGAGACCCTTTGACACAGTTCCTCATGTTGTGCTGACCCCAGCCATAAAGTTACTCCATTGCTAATTCATAACTGGACTTTTTCTACTGTTATAAGTCATAATGTAAATATCTGATGTGCAGGATATCTGATACGTGAGCCGGAGGGGTCGAGACCCACAGGTTGAGAACTGCTGACTTGGCAGGTTCTGTGAGTGAGTTTATTTTTGCTGTTGCTGTTTGGTGCTGAGTCTCACACTCGGGTGGGCTACCTACCACTCCACCAGCTCTGCTATTGAGCAGCACCCTCAGATCATCCAGTTCTTAAAAAGGCAGAATACTGCGCATTAAGGGGGGGGGGGAGTCATGCCAGCACCTTGAGCCACCTAACATGGATGGAATGGTCTCTTGTCATTCCTGAATCAAATGATGTGAACTACAGGCTTCCTCTGCAAACTCTGGGGGACAGTGGGAACTGTGTGTTTGGACAGTAGCTGTCCTCCTAGGGGCAGAGAGTCACACTGCACATGCAAATAGACATGGGAGCTCACACCTTCCCAGTGCACAGGTTCTGCTTGTGACACGTGAGATCTGGAAGCTCCTAAGGGACCGCCCTTCCCGTCTCTGAAGAAACAGCCTACCAAGTGTCGGTTCTTGAGAAAGGAAGTGGCTAGGAGAATTCTGGCTCCCGTGCTGCTCTTGAATCTTATTTATGAGCAGCCAGAAGTCACCTGGTCGGTGTCGGTGGGGACACATGAATGGGGAGCGGGAAGTACCATGTCACAGTACCAACCCTGTTCCTCTCCAGACATGAGGCTGAGGTGTAGGCAGGTGCACGTGCCCTGAAATGGAATGTTTGGCTACTTCAGGAGGGGAGGAACCGAGGCTGATAAGACGGCTCAAAGGCACTTTACCACCAAGTCTGATGACAGAGTTTGATCCCTAGAACCCATGAGAGAATCAATTCCTAGAAGCTGCTCTCTACTTCTACATAAATGTTATGGCATGTACACAGACAATTATATACATATATACATACATGTAACTTTAAGTAAAATTTTAATTCTAAAAAAAAGAGGACCCACCTCTAGCTTCAGGCGCTCGCTCAGCCTTCCCTCGGATGCTGGTCTCTGCCTACTGATTTCCTCTGCCTCGAAGCCCAGCATCCTTGCCTCTCCCTTCTCTAGCTCCTCAGACACTAGCACATTCCACCGTCTATTCAGTTAGCCTTGCAATCAAAGCCAGGTTCAGAATTTGGAAGGACTAGTCTACTGGTGCTGGGAATTTTTATTTATAGCTGGTAAGCATAATCTAACCAAATCCCCAGTTCCATTAGGACCCAGCCCAACTCTGGCTTCCTCCCAGAATCCTCTATCTACCATGCCCTCATGTGTCTGAACATCCTAGATAATTTACCTTCTCCCCGCATTCTTTTTTCCAATATTTATATTTGATAATTTCATAAACATATATAGATATGCATATCATGGTCATATTAGCCCCCCCAGTCCCCTCTCCTGTGGCTCTCACTCCTGACAACCCTTCCTTTCTTTCCAACTAGCCCCTGTCTACTTTCACACCGTGTGTGTGTGTGTGTGTGTGTGTGTGTGTGTGTAGGTCTTATACCAATAGCCACAGCTGCTGTGTGTTCATGAATGCAACAGCTGTGTTATATCTAGAACTCAGCATTTCACAGCGCTCTCCTCCAGGCTCAGCACCCGCCCTGACAGAGGCAAGGCTGCAGTGTGCAGTATAAAAGACATATGGACGTTCACTGGCCTCTCACTAGCACTGGTGCTTCTGCCCACGGCTGACGGCCTCCTCCCAGTCCCACGACATCTTTGCTTACTATTCAGAGACAATTGATTCTTCTACCACTGTATTTTCTTCTAAATCTTTTTTCCCCTGTAGTAGAGGCTAAACTTTTGAAATTCAGTACCCAAGCCTGGCCTCTCCCATTCTGTGTTTTCTGTGCATCATCCTTTATTGAACAGAGTAAACATCTCACACTCCAGCCAGAGAGTGAACACAAAGGGGGCAGGCAAACAAGGGGCCCAAAGAATTGCACGTTTAAAAGATGAAGGCTTTTTTCTTAAGTGCAGTGACGATCTGAAATTAATGTTCTGTCTGTCACACAAATATTTATTGAGTGTGTCTTCTGTGCTGGGTACACTGCCAGGTGTTTTCATTTCTCAGCTGAACTTCAGGACAACCTTGTCTCCATGTTGTAGAGAAAAAAGCAGAGTCAGTGTCTCCATGTTGCAGAGGAAAGAGCAGAGTCAGATGGCAAATGATCTCCAGAGCCACACTGCTGGGGAGGCTGTGGCCAGTTCCTATGATTCCAACAGGCTGGCCTCAAGATGAGTTGTGGGAAACGCAAGGTGACGAAGAAGAAGGTCAAGAGTTGAGGGGCTGAGGAGACGGCTCAGGGGATAAGGCACTTGCTGTAAAAAGCATAAAGGTCTGATCCCAGCCCCAGCATCCATGTAAAAGCTGGGCATTCCAGAGCATGAGGAGAGAGCGGTGTAAGGAAAACAGAGGAACCCCAGAGCTCCCTACCAGGCAGTGTAGCCAAAACAACAAGCCTCAGGCTCACGGAGACTTAGAAAGTAACAGAGGATGACACCTGACATCCACCACTGACCTCCACACATGGGCTAGTTACCCACACATTTGCACATGTATGCAGAGAGAGGGAGAGAGAGAGAGAGAAAGAGAGAGAGAGAGAGAGAGAGAGAGAGAGAGAGAGAGAGAGAGAGTATTAAGGGCTAGAAAATCCAATTCCTTCATTCACTCAGATGAAAAAGCTGAGGCCAGAAAGCTGAAACAACTTGCTCGGTGTCCCCCGATCAAAAGGAAAATAACTATTAGATAACAAGAAGGAAATAAATTGAAAGGATGGTTGGCTATGAATAAAGATGCACAGGCATGATTAATCCCAAATCTGCCAGCAGCTAAGACATGCCACCTCTCTGTGACTCACTGTCATCTGTAAAGTACACAAGACCTGAAGGAAACGCACAGAAATCACCATGTCAACAGATACCAGAGATGCTGATTGGGTTACTAATAGCCTATGGTCCTCAGAGAACCAGTCTAACAGCTAGTATGTTTCCTAGACACGCTATTAGCAGACGCTAAATAAAATTCACACACAGCACTCTACACAAAAACATAGCACATGTTTTGCACAAAACAGAAGAATATCTTAAGTCAAAGTAAGAGTGTTAAGTCCAGGCAGTGGTGACACACACCTTTAATCCCAGCACTCAGAATGCAGAGGCAGGTGAATCTCTATAAGATTAAGGCCAGTCTGGTCTACAGAGTGAGTTCCAGGACAAGCAAGGCTATATAGTGTCTCAAAAAAAAAACAAACAAACAAACAAAGAATGTCGAGTGTGATATTTGCTTATGCTCTTCTGATAAATTTTCATAAGAATGTCACACACACACACACACACACACACACACACACACACACACAGCCCAACATCTCTGACCTTGTGAGTTTCTGTTCCCAAGCAACAGTGAGCCACCAAGAGAAGAGATATCAGCCTAGCAATGGTGGCCCACAAGGGCCAACAAAGACTGGCTAAGCACTCCCACTGTCACCACTCTCAAACACCTGGTCATGTCTGATTAATGAGATGAAGGCCAGATGCTTTAAAATGTCTGCTAAATCAAAGGGGAAAAAATAGAAAGAAACAAAGAGCGAAGGGGAGCAGCCCAGAAGCCTGCCTCTATTACCGAGGACTTTGTTATCGGTGATGTCTTTCAACCACAGATAAGAGAGTCAACCACATGGAATCCAAGATGCGTGCCAGGTGAAAAAACACCGTAAAGACATAATAAAAAGTTGCACCGGTGCCTATAAAGTGCCGGGGGACTGTTACGAGGGCAGAGCCATAAATTCTTGATGGCTCCCAAATTAGAGGGTACCAACACATATGCAAATCTATTCGTGTGGGTAATTGAGGGCTAAAAGTCTGCTGTTGAGCACAGCTACTTCCTTCAAAGGCTTCTAGGAAGCTTGCACCAGGCACACACAACACACTCTGTAGGAATTCAATTTGGAAGCCATCATCTAAAGCACAGAGGAGAACAGGAAAGTCATATTGCTATAATGCTTAGATTATCAATCATCTTGACAGTTTATTGGCTTTATCACCACACATACCATTAAAATGATGTCTGGCCCAGACTGTCAAAAGCAAACATTAAACAGACCAGGATTAAAAAGCAGATCCCAAACAGCACTCCAGTGAAGTTTCCCCTGCGCTCTGAAATTAGTTAGAGCTGACGAAGAAACTGGCCCTGGACTTTGAAGAAATACACTGCCCAAAAGGCTGCGAGTCAACTCAGACCTGACAGGCTGATAGGTCATGTCATGTTATGGCAAATCTCAGCCCTCCGCAGCTGATTTATCACATACTCTGTAGAATCGAATGATCACTATTGGTGAAATGGAGAAAGAAGAGGAGAGAGCGAGAGAGAGAGAGAGAGAGAGAGAGAGAATGCTACACCATAATTTGCCTCATCTTGCATCCCAGGGCTTGCATCAAAAGGGCCAAGTTATCTCCCTGAAGTGGGGTAGGAATGCTAATAAATTCACACTGCCATGCAAACAGATTAACATTACCCCCACACAGGTTATTAAAATAATTTTACAGATTCGGAAGAACCGACTAGGCAGCGGAAGACACATTCATAATTCAAGAGCTGGAGACAGGGAAAGAGTTACGAACCTTATACGTTTTTTTTAAAATGCCTCTGCATGTGTCACTTTGGCAAGGAAATCTCAACACAATTAAAACTATACCAGCACATCAATAGGGCTCAATTGAGAGCTGTGTACCTGCCTTTTACTAGGCCGCTGCTTTATAGATGCCTCAGGAAGAAAGGCGAAATGGGAACTTCACTGCTAATTAAAGGGAACCTTCAGCGCCTGAGGAGAAATGGTGGCATTTCTCAAATACATATAAAAGGAGGGCGTTTTCAAAACCTCTGCCAAGGGTTTGGCTTTTCCACAGTCCCTAGAACGGCTCTCTGTATGTTTGGAAGTTGCACAGCTATTTTGTTTGTGATTAATAGCTTGCTTTCCAGTACAAATAAGTCATTAAGAAGGGTGGGGTGGGGCTTTGAGAACTGATGGCTAGGAGCTAGCCCAGAAACATCACAGCCAGTAGGAAACACATTCCACATTTCTCAACCTTTCACCCCCTTGCTTATTTACCCAAGTGGGGTCCCTTCTGGGTGACTTCAGCATGACCCCTTAAGTGAAAAACCTCGCTGGGTTTTCACAGAGGCCCCTTCCCTTGCTCCCTTCCTGTAGGCCGCATCCGGGGCTCAGCAAGCACATTATCTAGAAAAACCTCTGGGGTATGACAGGAGAAAAACTGCCATGGAGCTTGATGTCACCCCATTACGAACTCCTGCCATCGGTGGGGTATCCCTGACTAGTAAGGTTTCCCCCAAACAGGCTGCTACCTTGTCATAGTCCCAACCAGCCAAGCGCCTACAAGCAGTGTCATCCTGTTACGTTAGTTATGTGTGTGGAGGAAAGGCTAACGATGCACCATTTACCCATGGCAGAGCTGTTCCCTGCGCGTCAGATGTCACCAGGGCTCAGACTGGGGAACAAGAGCAGCACACCAGGCTTGCACACAGCTGAGCAAACGCGGCCCTTCGCACCTGAGTGAGTATCTGGGTTTGGGAAACCAGGCGAGACCCACCCACACCCTCAGCTTATCCAGCACCCCATCACTGCTGCACCCCATCACTGCTGCACACCAGAGCCAGGAGGTGTTCCCTGGGGGGGGGGGGACTACGAGTTCCTCTGCTGCCATCACCCAGAAGCTCAGATTCCCAAAACACTTTCACTGTCTCCCAGGGAACCTCACACACTACCCTGCCAGGAAACAGACAGAACGTCCACTCACATACATACTCTACGACATCCAGGAGCCTACAGCTCTGTGGGGAGAGATGTGGCAACCCAGTCACCGAAGTGCCATATCAAAGTCACAAGGAACCGGTCCAGGGACCAATCTGGAGCTGAACTGTGTCAGCGATACACGATACACAGGGCACTTAAAGCGCAGTCTATGTCTCCACAGAGGGGACAAGCAACTCGAATGGAGGGCACAGTTGGCTTATCATCAAGCAGACGGAGGGCTTCCTCTTTGCTCTCATAGCAGCACCTGGCTTCCCAGGGCAGGTTCTAAAGCAGCAAAGGTATGGTCATCATCCCGAGTTGGTCCCTTGTCCCCATTTCCATCTCCACCACATTGACATCTGTCCTATTCTGATTGCCCTATGTAATGCTGCCCAACATACAATGATCATAGAACCAAGGCAAGCCGCATTTGCGGGCACAGGGAGTACAGCCAGGCTATGAGGAAACTGAGGCTTCTCTTGGCCGATTCTACTCGCATTTGTTTCATTGCCTTCTGCTCTTGAAACGGCTCCAAAAAGTCTCAAGGGTCACCCAATCAGTAAGTTGACTGAGATTTCTCTGGCTGTGAAAAAGTCTCAGGGGCACTGTGTCTGTGTGTTAGGTGTTACGCAAGAGGGGTTAGGTGAGAGAGATGTGTCTTGCCCATAGTAGGCTCTTGAGAGTCGTGTTAACTGAACTGAGACCTGGTTTGGAAAGTCAAATAATTCAGCATGAGTGCTAAACAGAAAAGAGATGTCATCAGTGTTAAAAAACAAAATAAAGCAAAACAAAACCCTACTGTCATCACACAATGTGGTAAAAGAAACAACGAGTGACAAAAGTCACCCAAAGGAGAAGCTGAAGTAGAGCCAGTTTTATGGGATGGGTTAGATTCTGCTGGTTTCCTTTTTGGTAGGAGGAGTAAAGGGTTTGTTTCACTTAACACCTCCAGATAACAATTTTGTCACTGAGGGAAGTCCAGGCAGGAACTCATAAAAGGCAGGAAGCTAAAGACAGGAAGTGAAGCAGAGTCCAAGGAGGAACGCTGCTAGGGGCTTGCTCTTAGTGGCTTGCTCATCAGCTGGTTTCTTAAAGCAGATATATTAGTCTACTTTCTGTAACTATGATAAAATGCCTGAAGCAGACTACTTTATAAAGAAAAAAAAGGTCTATTCCAAATAAAACACATATCTAAAGGTGAAATATAAAATAAAACGAAATGTTTGTACTTATGGGTCTGAGTTTCCTCACTCAGGATGGCTGTTCCCAGATTCACCCTGCCTCCACCTCCCATCTCACTGTAAGAGTGTTGAGGTTACTGAATAGCATACCCGGCTTTCCGTGGGTTCTAGGGCCCTAACTGACAAGCTTACACTTGCAAAGCAAGCATTTACCCACTGAACCATCTCCTCAATCCTAGCCTCTACCTCTTAAAGGTCCCCCTACCAGCTCTTAACCTCATGCACCTTGGACCCAGCTCTCACCACATGAGCCCTAAAGAACAAATCACATCCCAAGTATAGGATGTGAGTGAAGAGAGAGAAGAGCATCTCTGGCCACAGGAGTGGGTAGCAGGGGTGACATAGCGACCACAGAGAAGTGGTGGACTAAAGGGGCCACTGAGAGAAGTCAAGGGAGTTCACCCGGGATGGAGAAGCAGAGGGGACTCTCAAGCCACACAGACATGGGCACTTCATGTCACCACTGCACTCCCGCCACCTTGTTCAGCCCAGGGTCCTGCCCTGTGCTGAGTGAAAGCTACCCACAGCTAGGGGTGTGGCTGCCCTTAACTTACCATCCACAACCCCCGTGACACTGACAAGAGCCTGCTTTTCTACCAAGCGAATGAATCTGAAGTTGAACTGGATGCTCATTTACTAGCTGCAGCCCTATGGACTGGACGCCCAGTGAAGCCAGGGGCAATGCTGTTCATTATGCAGTCGCCAGCACCTAGCATAATGGCTCATGGATACAGTCAACAGCTCCGCCCAGAGGGAGTGAATGCATGGTTCTAATAGTCTTGACAGCCTTTACTTCATTATTGTCCTTCCCTCGCTGGCTTCCCTCCCAGACCGTTTACCTCTACACGTGAAGCAGAGTTCCTTATGACTAAATGGTGGTGACTCTGTTAGCTCCCCACCTTTCTAGTGTCATCGCCCACAGAGGCAACTCCCAAACCGTGCAACTGTGACTGCATACATCCCACTGAGTCGGCTATGACAGGAAAAGCAATCCCAAAAGAACTGGGTGTCGCCGCCAGGGACGAGACACAGTGCCACTGTGAGGCAAATGGGAAGTTGATACCCTGACAAGCCCACTCTCAGCCTAGAGAGCAAGGCAGCAAAGAGATGGTGGCCTCCGAGGAACTGAAAGTCACAGTTTATAACATTAGCCTTTCATTAGCTGGAGGGGGCAAAAGGACACACCAGAGTCCCAAGAAAATAGGAGGCAACTAGGTTGACTCATGGGGCTGTGGCAAAGTCCCATAACAATCTGCATCCCATGGCCTGGTGTTACTTACATCCTCAACACCATGTTTGTTTCCTTTCCTACTAACTCTGCCCTGCTACACACAGCACATGCGGCCGTGACTACCTCCACTGTGACCTGTCGCAGCTCTAAAGATGCCACAGACAATGTGTCCTGGCTTCTGACAGTTTCCCTAAAAGGCAGCTGGCTTCCCGATCAAGGGCCACTTGTGTTTTAAAGGACAGCAAGCCCAGGAGTAGCTGTGAACAAGCCAGAGGCAACCTGGCCTTAAATGTGCATCCCCTAAAAGAAGCAGCCTCATTCTTGGCCTCTGTACTTCAGAGAGGAAAGGGCATGGCATGTTCATGTGCATGCATGCAGCTGTCGGGGGGCGGGCATACATGAACATGTCGTCTGGAGGCTGGAAGTCAAAATGGGCCATAGATGATGTGGGGTGCATAGGGGCATGGTGGCCTCATGGAAAAGAGAAGATGGCTTCTGTATGGGGACTCTAAGACTGAAATGGGATAAGCCTGTGTCAACTAGAATAAGAAGAAGGAAGTGTAGCCAGAAGATCTTGGGGGAAGTCTGAGCAATGGAGTTTGTTCTAAGAGAAACAACGAAAGGAAAATTAGGCCAGCACTAGTACCAGGCAGCTCTCCCAGCCATCAATTCCAGGACCAGGTGAGGCCTGAACATGACAGCAGCCATTCCCCACAGTGCACGATGTCCCTGCATGATGTTCCAAAGAAACATCATAAATAAAGAAACTGAAACTGGGGCCCATAACACTGGGCCCTGAACACAAGTCATATTAGTTTAAAATATGAGTTGCACGTGCAATAAAGAATCTAACTTGCTCCCTAGACTAGATCTCATTGTGCTGGTGAGATGCAATACTGGCAGGGAGTGGCACAGGCGCCATGGGGGCCCACCTTTGTGCCCCCCTCAGCTTTCTGGACAAATAGGTGACTTTCCTACCCCCAACATCTCAGGCCATATAACTGACTTCCTAGTAGAAGCAAAATGGTACATGATGTCTGGGCTGAGGCAGTAGAAAGCATCTATTCCCATCCAACAGAAGACAGAAAGGACTCCAAGAAGAAGAGAGGAGAGGTGCTCAGTGGTTAAGAGCAGAGGTCCTGAGTTTAACTCCCAGCAACCACACGGTGGCTCACAACCATCTACACTGGCATTTGTAGATAGAGCACTCATCTACACAAAAATAATAAATAAATCTTTAAAAGAAAGGAAGAAGGAAGGAAGGAAAGAGGACTGGAGAGGAGGGGAAGGGAAGAAAGGAGAGGAGAGGAGGAAAGGGGAGAAAAGGAAAGGAAAGAAAGGTAAAGTCAGGCATGGTGTCACTCAGGGAGGCAGTGGCAGTCAGATCTCTGTGAGTTCGAGGCCAGCCTGGCCTACAAAGGGAGTCCAAGACAGCCAAGGCTACACAGAGAAACCCTACCACAAAAAGCCACAAGAGAGAGACACAGAGACAGAGATAGAGAGATAGACACAGACAGAAAGAAAAAAGAGAGACAGACAGAGAGAGAGAGACAGAGATCTCACCAAAGAAAGCCCTCAGTGTGGACAGTTCACGGGCAGACATCCACACATGAGCTGTGAGCTACGGCCTGCCTATCTTACACCCGTATTGTTTCTGGCCTCCCTTGGAATAAACAGGACACGGGGAACTCAGTCCCTTTGTGGAATTATTAGGCCAGTGACTGATAAGAAAAGAAAAAGCATATTTTTAAAACACATTTGCCAAGAGGGGAAGCAAGTAAGGGGTACATTTGTGAAGGATAAACAGGAATCCCAATTGATGGACGAGCTGTCACTGGCTTACGTTTGTGGGGGATAAACAGGAATCCCAATCGATGGACGAGCTGTCACTGGTTCCCTGGTAGAGCCCACCAATTAAAAAAAGGTTTGTTTCAAAGGAAGAATTGTTCAGTTCCTCCGGACCATTATGGAATGTTCTAAAAAGACTAAGCTGTAGACTGACTCCTGCTGGGCTGATATGCAGAAAAGAATTTTTAAAGAGTAATTTTCAACAGAACAGTACTGAAGCCCTGGATGTCTAAAGCCCCTCCCTGCCCCAGAAGGCCCACATCAGGTGGGTAGAAGCCTAGACTTGTGCTCCTAGAGAGGGTCAAGAAGAGCGGGCACCTGCCATGGAGAAGTCTGGATCTTGATACAGAGAAAACAGAAGCGACAAAAGAATCTGCCTCTCCTGTCTGCATGTGAGGAAGGCGACCCAACTGAACAGAGCCATCCCCATAGCCCAGTGCTTTCCAGACACCATCTGCTGTGTCCCCTGAGAGCCTGCTGAGGAAGCTAGCTGACTCTTTCAGAGCAGAAAGAACTCATGAAGATCATACGTGTCTCTTCTCCACTACAAAACTCGGGCTCAACCTCCCAGCCTCGGTTTCCTCATCTGCAGTGGGAGGCCAGTACTCCTGTACTGCTGGTGACAATGCCCAGGGCTATGAGTGGCTAATCCTTGTAGTCCATTCAGCAAAGGTGAGCCCAAGACTGGCTTAGCTGTCATCCAGATAGCAGCTGCTATCTAGAAGGGCCCGAGTGCGTCTGTGTTCCACAGAGGCCTAGAAATCACTAAAAGACTCTGCTGAGGGGCCAAGGCAGGCCAGTCAGGACAGTGTCCAGCCTTTACCCTACGCATAAGACACTCAGCCTGGACTTATCTTACGTTAAGACTCCATAAAGCACATCATTATACCAAAAAGTCCTATAGCCCTGGTTACCAGTGTGCACCACCACATGCAGCTTTTCCCCTGGGGTTCTCAGCAGGTCCTCCTGCCTTCAAAGGCTGTCTCTAGCACCTCAAAAGAGAAGGCTGTCTCTAGCACCCCAGAAGAGAAGGCTGTCTCTCCTCCACCATCTTCTCCGACAGGGGATTTCAACTCCTCCCACACTGCCCCAAAGCTGTTATGAACACAGGCATCTCATCACATGCTGCATCGGAGATGACTTCGGGGCTGCGTCCTGCCAAGGAGGGCCCTCCGCCAGATCCTCGGTCCAGGATGCTGCTAGTCAGCGGAGTCCTGCCTGCAGCCTAAGTCATGGTACCATCTCTTCTTTACCATATACTCTGCTAAGCGCTGTGAGCATCCCAATCCATGTAACCTTAAACTCGGCTCTCTAAAGCAAAGCATGGTCATCTCCGCTTTGCAGGAAAGAAAAGAGAGGCAAAAAGATCTCTCCTGCCCTCCAGCATCCTGGAATAGTGGAGCCAGATCCCATCTCCCCACAGTTTGACTTCCTTCTCTACCCTCTCGTAATCTACATTCTGTATCCCAAGCCTACAACTCTGAGGGAAAACAGCACAGGCTGTGAGAGAAAGAGATTCCGTGGTCAGGTAACACACAGCTCCCTGTTAGAAATGAAGGGGTCGGGGATGTGACAGGAAGATGACCAGGAAGCTGGAGACAAGGAAATTAGAGAAGTCACTGCTCAGGCAAGCTAGGGAGCAAAAACACAAACAAACGGAACAGGCCAGCTCCTCAGTCCAGGAAGAGGAAACATTTGGATCCCACCCCCAGGGTCCAGCCTGGGCCCACATGCCAGCAGCCCCTCCTGGGTTCACACAGCTGGCACTCAGCCATGTGGCCTCTGCCCTCCCGCTATAGATGGAGAGCCTATAGCGCTCCTATGGTTCATCTTCCCCATGCCTCTCAAAGAGAAGAAGCCTCCCATGAGCCACACCCTTGCTCGAGCTGGGCCAGCGCCATCTTCCCTCCTGTTAATTCCCCCATTATTCCTGGATCAGTTTCCTCACCCTACACTAATTCCTCTCCCTCTCCGGTGTTTATCCCCTTCAGATATTTGCAGGCTGTTATCATGTACTCACTTAGCCAAGCAGCGCCCATTAAGTTCTTTTCATCTTTCCTCATAAATCAATCCCTTAATCCCTGCAAGCCCTTTAATCGTACTCGCTGCTCCTCTCTGAACTCCATCCAGTTTCCTCACATCCCTGATAATGTGGTGACACGAGGCTGGATGTGAAACCCAACTGCTGACTCACCCAGGCCTGTGAGTGCCAGGGAGACCACTGCACACACACACACACACACACACACACACACACACACACACACACACATACACACACGTGCCTCAGCAAGGACTTGAGCGCCCACCCTGACAAAAGCCAGCCCCTAGCACCCATGCTGAAGTTACGTCACCGCAAAGTGAACCTGGGAATCTTTCAGGCCCAGAGTGCTCTCATGTGTTCTTGTGCCATGCAAGACTTAAACTGAGGTGGAAGAAAGCTCCAGAAAGTTTTATAGCCCCATAACATTTCACTAGCAACTCACACACACTCCCCAAGAACACAGATGATGCCACTGAACTCAATGAACTTAAGGACCCAGGGAAGGTCATATTGGAGCCCCAGATTACAGGCAAAAGCAATGCAGCCCTCTCACACACCCACAAGTAACGGCCATGATTAAAAAGACCAACAACACCAAATGTTGGTGAGGCTCTAGACCAAGCAGAAGTTTCAGCCCCAGCTGGTTCTTGCCTATAATTCCAGCACTCAGGGAGGCAAAGGCAGGTGGATCTCTGTGAGTTCAAGACCAGCCTGGTCTTCAAAGCAAGTCCAAGACAGCCAAGGCTACACACACACACACACACACACACACACACACACACACACACACACACACACAAAAACCCGTCTCAAAAACAATCAATCAGTCAATCAACCAATCAATCAATAAATGGAAAGATCACTTTGGGGAAAGGTATGGCAAATTCTCCTAAAACAAAATGTACAAGTAAGTCTGAAACCCTACCTCCGGGTGATTACTCAAGAGAAGTGCAAACATATTCGTGAAGGTTTATGCACAGATGCACACATCAACCTAAAAACCAAAATCTAGAACCCCAGCTGAGACTCGATAGGAAAGAAACAAATTAAGGTCCACACATTACCAAAACAACTCAACAGAAAGGAGAAACAATCCACAGGCAAGAAGACTTCACACCAGACAAAGTCCTGAGACTGTCCTAATGAAGCTATGGAGAGGAGGCGGGGGGAGGGGGGGAGATAGCGCCTGGAAGGAAGGGAGCAGGGGTTAACTGGGAAGGGGGAAAAGGAAACTGTCTACTGAATTCTATAGCTGCTTACACTTATTAAGCCCTCCCCCCCCCCAAAAAAAGATACATCCAGGGTTTGTGCATTCCACAAGAAAACAAAACAAAACAATAAGTAAGTAGATAGACAGACAGACAGACAGGCAGGTAGGCTGTAGAGATAGTTCAGCAGTCAAAATCACAAGCTGTTTTTCTGGCGCACCCAGGTTCAATTCCCACTACCTTTTCCTAGCACCTACATGATGGCTCAAAAGTGTCTATAGCTATAGTTCCTGGGGACCCAGCATCTTCTCTGAACAAATGTGGTACCCAGACCTACAGGAGGGCAAAATACCAGTACACACAATAGAATCTTTGAAGAAGATTATAAACAAACCAATCAATATGCAGTCCCCCAAAATATGATACCTATAGGCCTTCTTAATGGTGTAGCTCATTAATACACTTTCTCATGTTGTGGTGACCCCCAACCATAAAATTATTTTGTTACTACTTCATAGATATAATTTTGCTACTCTTATTAATTGTAATGTAAATATCTGTATTTCTGATGGTCTTGGCGACCTCTGTGAAAGGGTCATTCAACCCCAAAGAGGTCAAGACTCACAAGTTGAGAATCACTGATTTAGAAAAGAGCTATTGGTCTCTGTGACTTACTATGGTACATACTTGCGATGGTCAATCTTTGATTATCAGCTTGATGGAATTTGGAATCACCATGGAAACAGGTCTATGGGTGAGTCTGTAAAGAATAGTCTAGAAAGGCTAATTGAGGGGAGAAACCACAACTTAAATGTAGGCAGTGCCATCCCAGAGGCTGGGGTCCTTGGCTGGATAAAAGAGAAAGCAAGTTGAGTATGCCATCAACCATGGTTCTCTGTCTCCTGACTTGCGATGCCATGTGGTCAGCTGCCTTCTCTCCTGCTGCCATGCCTTTCCTGCCATGGTGGACTGTATCCCCTGGAACCGCAAGCCAAAATAAACCCTGCCTCCCATAAGTTGCTTCTGTGGGGGGTATGTTGTCACAGCAACAAGACACATCACTAGTATAGTACTGAAAACCCATGAGGGACTGAGGATGAGCAGAGCTGAGGCAAAGGAAACCAGTAAAACACTCACGGAGGAAGCTGGAATCTAACTGGGACCACTGTACAATTATTTCCATTTTTCTGCAGGTTAGAAATTCTCCAACAGGAAATGTGTCAGAACAAAAATCCAGCCCTTCCCGTGTTTGGGCTTCTTTGAGCCATAGATGTAATGCTAACATTTGTGGTGACTTCTGCCATTTTGTCACTGTCTCAATACTTGGTTTCTGGTTCGGGGTATGGCCACACCTAGGTCATCCTTCTTCTCCAAGTCTTCCGTCCTCTCTTCTTTCCCATTTCCCATCAATCTCTCCATTCTGGGTGGGGCTGGGCCAGGGATTCTTACCCTAGGACTCCTGCAGGGGAGACAGGAAGTGGACCCCCAGGCTTCTGTGTGTACAGATGTTCACTTCCTGGGTTAAGGATCCTTAGTTCTCTTGAGATTCACAGCCAACACAGAGGTTTATGGCCTAGGAAGGACCCTACGAGACTTCTTGAATGATACTCACAAAAGTAGGCCGGGCATGCCTCCATCTGGAAAATGTCTGTTTCTAGTTGTCAGGCATCTCTTCGTGGTGTGCCCCCTCAAGTAGAAGGAAGAGGACTAATTAAGAATCTAGACATCTGGGAGCCTGAATATTATCTCAAGCTGTTCGTTCAAAAAGGCCAGCATTGTTCAGAATGAAATAAAACCAAAAGGACAATACCATAAGTGATAGTTTTAAGAACTGTATGTGTGTGTGCATGTGTGTGCAGGTATGTTTTCACATTCAGGGGCATTTGAAGACCAGAAGTTGAGATCCAGATGCCTTTTCTCAATTACTTCTCCACCTTATTTTTTGTGACAGGGTCTCTCTCTCTCTCTCTCTCTCTCTCTCTCTCTCTCTCTCTCTCTCTCTCTCTCTCTCTCTCTCAACAAGGCCCTGTCTCCTCCTCTACCAGTGTTGGCATTACAGATATACGTCACCAAATTTGGCCAAATGCCTTCTGAGTGGGCACTGGGGATCAAACTCAGATCTTCATGTTTGCATAGCAAGAACTTTGCCTATGAGTCATGTCCTCGGCCCCAATGCTTTTAACCTTTTGAATAAAACCAGGAAGTGAAACTATATATTAAGCACTTGGTACAATGAACTGAATAAAAGAAATGTGCTTGCTGAAACCCTACTGTACGCTGGACAGTTTTCATTTAATTTCATCTTCCATTATTATATAGCCTTGTTGTATAGATTTTTAATTAAAAAAAAAAAAAACTAAATCTTAAATTATCGCTCCAAAGTCACACCACACAAGTCTCCAACATTCATTTTCATCATACCTTTTCTAAGCAAGACTCCAGCTACCACTGTCATGACTCCCAGAGCTTTGCAAAACCCTGCGGGTCTCATATAACCTGTTCCACAGGCCCTAAAAAGGTTCAAAATGACCCAGAAAGAGAAGCATTCCAGTCTGCGGAGACTGCACTTTGGTTTGGAGGTTGGCAGACTCACTGGATTGCATGGCCCAGTTTCTCATTTGGAATCCTCCATTCTTACAAAGGGCAGAGAGAGAATGGTTGAGCTTGGAGCAACAGAGGACAGAGTGGCAGCACCTCCTTCCATGAAGCTCCTCAGCAGAACACAGAAAGAGACCTACATCCCCAGAGTTCCAGGGCCCAGCGCGCATGCTCCACTCGATTTGTGTGGCTTTTACGTCTAGATTCTAGTCATTTCTATGATGTAGGAAGCTCTCTACCGTTCGCACCAATGCAGGGCTTGAGACCACGGGGCTGTACATCGGGGAAGGGGGAAAAGGCTGGAAAGGAATAAAGTCTTGATCTTGTGAAACATTAAAACACACACACACACACATATGCACACACACACACAATGCCAGCTCAGAGGCCTCCAAGAGCCATGCTGCCAGCCATCTGGTCACCTTTTCCTGTGTGAGGCAGGCTGGTGAAAGCATCACAAGGGAAGAATTTGAGAAGCTGGTCCTTGGAAAAGGTCTGTTCTGTGCTGACATCTTAATCATGACACAAAAAGTTAAACCCAAGCAGAGTGACACATCTATAATCCCAGCACTTGGGAAGCTGAACAAAAAAAAAAAAAGACTTAGTCAGAGTCCTTTGCAACCCAGTAAAGGGCACACCCCCAATGACCCAACTTCTTTATACTAAGCCCCACCTCTTAAAGGATCCTCAACCCTCAATAGGACAACAGACTGAAGCTTCCAGAACACAGGCCTTTACAGGACAGTCAAAATATAAATTCTCTCAGTTGGTTCCTAGAAGGAACAGCCCCATAGCTCCCTGTTTCAAAGGAGCGGTAAGCGGCTATGCTCTTGGAGCCACCCAGTCAAATCCACCTGCTTGGGGCTAGAGAGAAATGTGGTTTCATCATTAATTAGGCCTCTGCTGTCCCCACTCCAAAGCAAGTGAACTCAACAATGCCTACTCTCCCTGAAGGAAATTTCAGGGACTTGCTGTCTTTACCCAAGAACACTGCAAGAAAGCCAGTCAGGCTCTAGCAAAACCAGGAGCTAATAAGACCCTGGGGATAAGAAATAGAAAACAGTGATCCTCTCCCCAGGCACTTTCCTCCCCGAGTCATCTCTGAGTAGTATAAAGATGCTTTCTTGAAAAGCAGCACAAGACCAAGCAGGGTTATGCAATAGTGACAAAGTAAGGATAAAGGTGAGGTCCTGGTTCTAGGAGACGCCAGGCTTAAGGGTCGTGACCAGGTTATCTCAACTGCAGAAGTAGCTATTTCTCCTAAGATCTATGTTTACTTTTTAAAAAGTATGTGTATGTGTGTCACGCACACACACACACACACACATGCACACACACACACCTACCTAAGTATGCATGCTCAGAGATGAGGGGTGTCAGAATCTCCTGTTACTTTTGAGCTGCAAAATACGGATGCTGAGGGCTGAACAGGGTCCTCTGCAAGAGTACACACACACACACACACACACACACACACACACACACACATTTTTTAAAGACTTTATGTTTAATTATATGAATATGTGGGGGGGATGAGGGGTGTGCATGTGAGTGCAGGTGCCTGTGGAGTCCAGAAGAGGGCGTCAGACGTCACCTTGGAGCCTGAAGTCAGCAGCTAGCAGTTGTGAGCTGTCTAACATGGGTACTGAACTCAGGTCCTCTGTGAGGGCAGCACGCACTCTAACTAAGCCTCTGAGCCATCTCTCCAGCCCTGCAAATGACTAGAGCCCCTCACATCCGTAAAGCTTCTCTGTCACACTCGTTAGAGGGTGGCTCTGGAGCCTGGCTCTGTGTCAGTCTGGGACCCTATGAAACCTCTTCAATCTATAATGATTCATGGGAGGAGAGGGGAGTCCTGAGGCTTCACTCAAGTCATCTTCCCTTTCTTCACAGGAATTTGACCAGCCTGCTTCTTTCTCCCTTCTCCAGGCCTCCAAAGAGACCGTCTCCCCCCTAACCCCCCCCCAAAATCAAAAAATCAAAACTCCACCATGCATTAGATTCTCAAGAATAAAGAAGTTTCCTACTCACTTCCTAACTTGGAAGGATTTGTCCAAAGACAAGTGGGCATGGGGAGTCATCTTTTCCATTCTCAGAGGGTTGGATTTTAGTGATAAAGTTTTAAATTGCTGTCCATTATTAATGTTAAACTCGCAGCAGTCGGCCCTAAAATCTGCAATTATAACAATTCATAAAAACAGCCCCTTTGTTAGACTCGCTTGAAGAGCTTTTGAAATATAATTGCAATGTGGCGCAAAGTAAAATAAAAATTCAGATTTTCTTTTACCGAGGCCATGAACAATACTGTCCTTTTTTACAGCAGCGGAAAGCCTCAAGACATCCGTTATATTCCTTCAATGAGCTTTGTTCAATAAATGCTAAGCCTTGAAGCTTTTAAATGTATTAAAGTGATTATGATATCATCACTCGGAAGGCACTTCAATAGAACATTAAGACAGAAACTATTTCCCTCCACACACGGTGTAACAGTAACAAAAAGTTGATTAAATGCACATTGTATCAAAAATATTTTCAGTATTTATAGACGTATGTAGATAATGTTAACTGCAACCCACACCAAGGAGAAGAAAGAGATGGCAAAGTAATAAAAGCATTAGTGAGAAAGCAAACTGTGATGCTTCATCTTCAAACCTTAGACTGTGGCTTTGCTGGTGGATTCCCAGGCAAAGCCACACTGCATAAGAGAGAATAAGGCTCAAAGTGAAGGCATAATGGCAGGGCCAATGCTTGTTTTCTCTTCTCGTACCCACAAACCCTGCCTCACGGATGCCATCCTTTCTTAAGCGGCTCAATATCTCCACTGTCAGTGACAGGAACTACTTGTTAAAAACGTGGATCGCACTGTATTTAACATAGTGTAGGCAGGAGAGGTCTATGTGAGGGGCAGATGCCTTCAGGCATCATCCCAGGAGGTGTAGAAAGGTTAGAAGGAGGGGTGCAAGGTGGGGTCAGAGTGTCAGGACAAGATGCAGGCATTGCTTTGTTATAGGCTTGTTACCCCGTGCTCTTAGCCTAGATAAGGGATTAGGAATTCACATGTGAATTTATCCCTATTAAACGTTCAGTAGCGGGGTCAGTTGGCTGGAATGGCAAAGCCGAAGGCACCATGGTCACATGGCGGAGGAGGAATGCCTTGTAGGCCCTCCTGACAGATGTAAGGAGGGCAGAAGGAGGAGGGGAGTGCTTCAACCCTTTCTTTGAGTGTGCACAGATTAAGGTTTCTAACTCCTGCTGTGTGCTGGGCCCTGCTGGCATGCTCAGCTTTATCTTGAGGCTGGGCTCCCAAGGCACTAAAACTGTAAGCAGGTCCCAACAGGATGATGGTTATTTTGGAATAACTATTTACATAGTAAGGATATTCATCCTAGGCTCACTGTGGCTGATGTAGATTTTTTCGCCCATGCCTTAGTCTCATAGGTGTGTTTATGGGGTTTTACGAGGTGAACGAGTTTCCTATCTTAAAATTACAGTAGGGAATAGTGTTGTGAGGCACAGGCAGTGAAACTACAGAGGAGACGCCAGCACACTTGCAAACCAGCCCAAACCCAATCCCCACACCTGCCTACATGCTGTTCCTCAGGCCAAAGGGCAAGTGTCTGTGTTTCTGGTGGCAAACGTGCCAAAAGAAGAGTACAGGCTATGCAAGAAAAGCCTGGCAAGGCCTTTAACACTCAGCCTGGGACCCTTTCTTTATGGAAGGGTCTCTGTGTCCATCACAAGAAGCATGGCCCCTGGCCCTGGTGATTGCTTAGACCAGTCCAGTGACAGGAATGCAGAAAAAAAAGGACCAAGAAAAAAAAAGGGAACTGAAGACCATCCAGGGGGTGACAAGTTCCCCCACTCAAGTAGCCAGTGCCAGAGGCCAGGATTGATTTTCTATAAGACATCAGGAAAGATCACCTCCCGGGCACAACCCTGCTCATGGAGATGATGTAGAAGTCATAGTTAATTCAGGCAACTTCGATTCTGGGGTACTAGGTGACAAACAATTTCCTTACACCATGAAGCCTAATGGCAAACACTTTAAGACGGTTGGGAATGGCCACCACACACTTGATGCTACAGACTAACTGGCCTGTGTGACTGAGGAATGGTTCCTCCAAGTCAGGAAAGAAAATGCTCCTGAAAACATGAGCACACTCAAACTTCAAAGAAAACACCCTTCTATTAACCACCCTGCTTCAGCTCCTAGTGATGTGCAATAATAAGTCAACTTATTTCCTTAACCATCATGGACCAATAGGTCAACTCAAATGTTCCTCGTGTTAGAACAAAGAAACAGTACCATGTTCCTGACACAAGGAATCTGACGGGAGAGGACACTCCCCAACTGGAGTCTGGAAATACTATAGCACAGTCCACTACCACCAGCCGTACCATCAGCAGAGAATGAGCAGGACCGCTCTTCAAACTAAAACCCAGTTTCAGGCTGGCAAGATGGTTCAGTGGGTCAGGGCACTTGCTGCCAGACTTGACAATCCAGGTTTAATCCCCAGAACTCACACGGTGAAAAAGGAGAAAAATGACACACCCAAAAGTTGTCCTTTGATTTCCATATGCGTGCATGTGTGCGTGTGCACGCGCCCACACATACACACAGACAGACACACACGCACACACACGCACACACAAAAATAAATAAATAAATAAATGTGTGTTTCTAAAAAACTAATTTCTTTCTGGTCTCATAAGTTAGTTGTTGAGCAGTGGGGTCACACAGAAAAAATAAAACAAAATTTTTAAAAAGCTCACCAGATCAGTAGGAAGATATGCCCAAATCTAGCTCTATCCCAATCACCATCAAGCAAGGGCCTTCACCTAGGATTCCAGGCCTGAGTGCTTTCTGTGTAAAATGAGGGGTGAATTGCCCATCCCCATGTGTTTATTTGGTCCCACCATTCTCAAACTATCCCAAAGATGCTCTCCTTAGAATGGCACTACATGAGTTCATAGTGCTTGAGCAAAGGTAGCCAGGCAAAGGTAGAAATGTGCTAGATACTGAAGGTGACTGAAGATGGGCCGGGATGGAAAGGCATATCAGTCCTGTGAGTGCTTGTCTGGTATGCCTGACATCTGAGAAGCCCTCCACAGCACTGCACCGGTAATCGGAGCACTTTGGACGTGGAGGCAGAAGGATTAAAAGTTCAAGGTCATCCTCGACTACATAAAGACTTTGAATTCAGTTGTGTTAACAGGGCCTATCTTAAAAGATAATAAAATTACAATTAAATATGAAACAAACATTTTAAAAGGCATTCCAACGTCCCAGCACTAACAGCCAGAGGCTCACCCACAAAGTAGGAACACTTGACTGTGCGAGCATAAATGCACAACTAAGTGTGCATACCTACCCAGCCACAGTTCTCATTTCACACACTTGTGAAGGGCCCATTATGAAATCCCAGTGCTTAACTAGTTGCATGTAATCACGAAGGCAGACACAAGCCCAGCCTTTGACATTGGATGACTGGCTCACTCCCCGCTCCTCACACAAGCTCTGTAACGTGTCTGAACCTCTGTTTCTTCCTCTAGCAAGAGGGAAGATGTGAGATGGTACTCTTCTGCTCACTGGATCACTGTGAGATACAAATGAGATGCTCTAGGAAGAGCAGGCACAGTAATTGCTGTAATTATTATTACTTGCCTGTACCACCACTGTTGCTATTAATATCCCACCGGACTGCTGTAAGTGTCAGACAAGAATGCTTATTAAGTATTTAGCACTGGTACCTGGCACATGGTAAAAGCAAATAAATGTTGCTGTTACTCTGATCATCTGCCACATCCTTTTGTGGAGTGACTGCTCTTAGCACCAGGATAGATTGTGGTTTGGGGTTTTTGGTATGGTTTTTTTGGTTTAGTTTGGTTTGGTTTGGTTTGGTTTGGTTTGGTTTGGTTTGGTTGAGACAGTGATTCTCTGTGTAGCCTTGGCTGTCCTGTCCTGGACTCACTCTGTAGACCAGGCTGGCCTCCAACTCAGAGATCTGCCTGCCTCTGCCTCCCGAGTGCTGAGATTAAAGTGTACGCCAGCACTGCCTGGATTCTTGCCTTTCTTTTTGGCTTCCCAATGACCCTATGAGGATCCCTCCCCACTTCTAATGTGAGTGTGTCAGTGTGTGTGTGTGTGTGTGTGTGTGTGTGTGTGTGTGTGTTCATGTATACAGGTGCACTTGTGCTAAGCAGGTATACATGTGTGCATGTGCACGTGAAGACTAGAAGACAATCTCAGGTGTCTTCACTCTTTCATCATTTTTGAGTCATGGTTTCTCACTGACTTAGAATTTAACAAATAGGCTAAGCTACCCTGGCTCAAGGACCCATCTGCTACAAGTACACACCACCATGTCCAGCTTTTTTATAAGTATCCTTTTCAGTACAATATCCCTGAGCTCAGGTGCCCTGAAACACAAATGACAGCCCCAGTTTAGCTACCAATTCTTGGTGGAACCAAGGGCTGGAGAGAAGAACCATGGCGTATAAGTTAGGAGACTTACTCTGTCACTGAAATATAAAAAGACAAGTGGTGAGATGCATATGCCACACACCCCTGTCACCTGTCAGCTGTTTTTTAAAGTGCAAGGCGCTGGGCTTGCAGCCCCCTGCACTGTCCACCTACTCCGAACTCAGATCCTCAGTTCCAGGGACACTCGACTCCTTCAACCAGACCTCGGATTCCTCCCGCTTTCCAGAGGGCAGTGTCTGGATCTGGGAAGGACAGCATCCCAACCTCCAAACCACAGCTCTGCTGGTTCCCCAGTAGTGACAAGCTGGAAAATGGGACATACAGGATCCTGGTCCTAAGATGGCGGAACCCAGCTGAATCTGAGTGCGCTAAGAACTCAACATCTGCTTGGCCAGCAACCTGCACGGTGGCTGGAAATGAAACACCAGTGCCCTTTCCTGTTCCTCCAGACATCTGCCACCCGGACACCAGAGACTTGTACATCTAGCCTTCAGTTCAGCTCTTTCCCAGATGTGAGGGGACATCCTGGGAGCTAGGGAAACACCATTATAGGTCCCCAACAGCTGTCTCCCAGGTGCAGGAATCCTGCAGAGTCCCAGGCTCTCAGCTTCCAGTACTTTCCACCTACTGAAACTTGGGTCCCCAGTTCTGAGTTCCAGTAATCAGACCTTGAATTCCTCCCACTTCTGACGGAGCTGTCTTGAGGAGGTAGGACCTCACTAGGTCACAAAGGCCCAAGAAAACTAGCAGATTCCAGGAAGTAACAGACAACACCACAGACAATCAGATAGCTAAAGGCCAGAGTAAGAACACAGTCAACAAAAACCAGGGCAATATGGATCTACCAGAAACCCCCAAAACACTGAATATTCTAATGCAGCTGAAACACAGGGAAATTGACATTAAAGTTACGCTTATGAAGTTGTTTGAGACATTTAAAGAGGACATGAATAAATCCCTCAAAGAAATTCAGGATAATACAATCAAACAGATGAATGAAGTGAATAAAATGGTTCAAGACATGAAGATGGAAATATAATCAGTAAAGAAAACACAAACTGGAAAAAGCCTGGAGATGGAAAACTTAGAGAAGAAAACAGGAGCCATAGAGGTAAGCAACAGCAACAGAATACAAGAGATGGAAGAGAGACTCTCAGGGGCTGAAAATACAATTGAAGAAATCCAATCATCTGTCAAAGAAAATGTTAAATCGAAAAATTTCTGACACAAAACATCCAAGAAATCAAGGACACCATGAAAAGACAAAACCTAAGAATAATAGGAATAGATGAAAAAAAAAGATTCTGGGCTCCAAGGACCAGAAATATTTTCAAGAGAATCATAGAAGAAAATGTCCCCAACCTAAAGAATGAGATCCCTTTAAACATAAAAACACCAAATATACTAAAGCAGAAAAGAAATTCCTCCCACCACATAATAACCAAAACATTAAGTCTACAAAACAAAGAAAAAAATATTAAAAGTGGCAAGTGGAAAAGGCCAAGTAACATATAAAGGCAGACCTATCAGAATCATACCTGACTTCTCAACAGAAACTTTAAAAGCCAGAAGGGCTGTAATCTGCATAAATTATTTAAAAATAAGTAAAATAAAATAAAGCCAGAAGGGCATCGGCAGATGTCATGCAATACTAAGAGAACAGAGATGTCAACCCAGACTACTAAACTCCGCAAAGCTTTCAATCACCATAGAGGGAGAAAACTAGATATTACATAACAAAACAAAATTTAAACAATACCTATACACCGACCCAGCCCTACAGAATATACTAGAAGGAAAAGTCCAACCCAACAAGGACAACTACACCCAAGAAAACAGGATATAGGTAACTTCACAACAGAAAAAGCAAAAGAAGGCAAGTATACAAATGTATTATCACCACCAACACCACAATAAAGGAACTAACAATCACTGGTCACTAATATCTACCAATATCAATAGACTCATCTCTCCAATTAAAAAGACACAGGCTAACAGAATGGTTGTATAGACAGGACACAACATTCCACTGCATACAAGAAACACACCTCAACAACAAAGATAGACATTACCTCAGAGTAAAGGGCTAGAAAAAGTCTTTCCAAGAAAACAGATACAAGAAGCAAGCTGGAATAGCCATCTTAATATATAATAAAATAGACTTTCAACCAAAGTTAATCAAAGAGATGGGGACGGACACTTCATTCTCATCAAAAGAAAAATCCACAAAAAGGACATCTCAATACTGAACATCTATGCCCCAAATACAAGGGCACCCACATTTGTAAAACAAACATTATTAAACTTAAATCACACATTGATTCCCCACATATTACTAGTGGGAGACTCCAGAATCCCATTCTCAACAAAAGATAGATCATCAAAACAGAAACTAAATAAAGAAGCAATGAAACTAGCAGAGATCATGAATCAAATGGACCTAAGAGATGTCTACATAACTTTTCACCCAAACACAAAAGAATATACTTTCTTCTCAGCACCACAGGGAACCTTCTCCAAAATCAACCATATAGTTGGTCACAAAACAAACCTCAACAGATACAAGAAGATCAAAATAACCCCTTGCATTTTATCAGACCACCATGGATTAAAGCTGAACAACAGAAAGCCTATAAACTCATGGAAACTGGACAACTCTCTACTCAATGACCAATAGGCCAGGGATGAGCTAAAGAAAAAAATTAAAGACTTTCTAGAATTCAATGAAATTGAAGGCACAACATACCCAAGCTTATGAGACATAATAAACCCAGTGCTAAGAAGAAAGTTCATAGCACTAAGCACCTTCATAAAGAAATTGGAGACACCTGAACACTCTAGAACAAAAAGAAGCAAACACACAAAAAATTAGAAAACAGAAAAATCATCAAACTCGGGGCTGAAATCAATAAGTTAGAAACAAAGAGAACACTACAAAGAATTGATGAAACCAAGGGCTGGTTCTTTGAGCAAATCAACAAGACAGACAAACCCTTACCCAAACTAACTAAAAGGCAGAGGGATAGTACCCAAATCAACAATATCAGAAATTAAAGGAGCATAACAACATACACTGAATAAATTCAAAACACCATAAGGTCTTATTTCAAAAGTCTATATTCCACAAAACTGGAAAATCTAATGGAAATTATCTTCTTGATAGATATCATTTACCAAAGTTAAATCAAGATCAAGTAAACAGTTTAAACAGCCCTATAACCCTACCTAAGAAAATATAAGCAGTCACCAGAAGCCTCCCAACAACAACAACAACAAAAAAGGCCCAGGGCCAGATGGTTTCAGTGCAGAATCCTACCAGACATTCAAAGAAGAACTAATACCAATACTCCTCAAACTATTCCACAAAAATAAAAACAGAAGGAACATTGTTGAACTCTTTCTATGAAGCCACAGTCACCATGATACCTAAACCACACAAAGATTCAACAAAGAAAGAAAAGTTCAGACCAATTTCACTCATGAACATTGATACAAAAGTACTCAATAAAATACTCACAAACTGAATCCAAGAATACATCAATTACATCATCCACCATGACCAAGTAGGTTTCATCCCAAGGATGCAAGGATGGTTCAACATGCAAAATTTCATCAACATAATCTACCATATAAAGGAAGAAAAAAAATCACATGATCATTTCCTTAGATGCAGAAAGGGTCTTTGATAAAAGACAACACCCCTTCATGATGAAATCTTGGCAAGATCAGGGATAAAAGATCCATACCTAAACATAATAATAAAATCTATATGCAACAAGCCTATAGCCAACATCAAATTAAATGGAGAGAAACTCAAAGCAACCCCTCTAAAATCAGGGACAAGACAAGGCTTCCAACTCTCTCCATATCTCTTCAATATACTACTTGAAGTTCTAGCGAGAGCAATAAAACAACTAAAGGAGATCAAGGGGATACAAATTGGAAAGGAAGAAGTCAAAGTATCACTATTTGCAGATGATATGATATTATCTATAAGTGGCCCCCAAAATTCCACCAGAGAACTCCAACAGCTGATAAATACTTTCAGCAAAGTGTCTGGATACAAGATTAAATTTTTAAAAATCGGTAGCCCTTTTGTATACAAACAGCAAACAGGCTGAGAAATAAACTAGGGAAACTACATCCTTCACAATAGCCACAAATAATATAAAGTGTCTTGGTGTAACTCTAAGCAAGCAAGTCAAAGACCTGTATGACAAGAATGTCAAGTCGCTGAAGAAAGAAATTGAAGAAGATTATCAGAAGATGGAAAGATGTGCCATGCTTGTGTATTGGTAGGATTAACATAGTAAAAATGGCCATTTTACCAAAAGCAATCTACAGATTCAATGTGACCCCACCAAACTACTAACACAATTCTTTACAGACCTTGAAAGAACAATTCTAAGCTTCATATGGAAAAACAAAAACCCAAAATAGCTATGACAATCCTATACAATAAAAGAACTTCTAGAAGTATCTCCATCCCTGACTTCAAGCTATACTACAGAGCAACAGTAATAAAAACTGCATGGTACTGGCATAGAAATAGACTGGTTAATCACATAGAAGATCCAGAAATAAGCCCATACACCTACAGTCACTAGATTTTTAACAAAGGAGCTAAATCCATACAATGGAAAAAAGACAGCATCTTCAACAAATATTTATCACCCTGCAAAAAAACACAAATCCAAATGTATCAAAGACCTCAACATAACTCCAGATACACTAAATCTATTAGAAGAGAAAGTGGGGAGGAGCCTCAAAATCATTGGCACAGGAGACAACTTCTTGAACAGAACATCAATAGCTCAGGCTCTAAAATCAACAATTAATAAATGGGAACTCTTAAAACTGAAATTTTTCTGTAAGGCAAAGGACACTGTCAATAGAATGAAATGACAGTCTACTTATTGGGAAAAGATCTTCACCAATCCTACATCCAAGAAAGGGCTAATATCAAAAATATATAAAGAACTCAAGAAATTAAATACCAACAAAAAATAACCCAGTTTAAAAAATGGGGCACAGAACTAAACAGAGAATTCCCAACAGAGGAATCTCGAATGGCCGAGAAGCACTTTTTTTAAAAAAAAATGTTTGACATCGTTAGTCATCAGGGAAACACAAGTCAAAGCAACTCTGAGATTCCATCTTACACCAGTCAGAATGGGTAAGATCAAACCCTCAAGTGACAGCACATGCTACAAAGATGTGGAGGAAGGAGACCTCTCCTCCATTGCTGGTAGAAGTATAAACGGTACAACCACTATGGAAATCAATCTGGCACTTTTTCAGAAAACTGGGAACAACTCTACCTCAAGATCCAGCTATACCACTCCTGGATATGTATATATCCAAAGGTTGCCCCACCATACAACAAGGACACTTGCTCTACTATGTTCATAGCTGCTCTATTTGTAATAGCCAGAACGTGGAAACAACCTAGATGTCCCTCAACCGAAGAATGGATAAGAAATGGTGGTAGCATTTACACAATGGAAGACTACTCAGCTATTAAAAACAAAGAGATCATGAAATTTTCAGGCAAATAGATGGAACTAGAAGAGATAGTCTTGAGCGAGGTAACCCAGACTCATAAAGACACAGAGGGTATGTACCCTCTTACAAGTGGGTTTTAGCCATATAGTACAGGATAAACACACTACAGTGCACAGACCCAAAGAAGATAAGTAACCAGGAGGACCCAAGGGAGGATGCTAAAATCTCACCTAGAAGGGGAAATAGAATAGACGGAGGTAGTGGTTAAAGAGATGGTACAAGGTAGGAGAGGGAGCGCAGAAAGAAATGAGGGTGAGATCAGTCTCTGAGGAGAGCAGGGACAGGAGGACAGAAGACCTGTAAAGAAAAGAGAGGCTGTGTGTGGGAGCATCTCTGTGACACGCTGTAGATGTAAGTCAGGGTAGGCCCCTGGGAGGCTATGAGGGGGACTCCAGCAGAGACTCCTAGTAGCAGGGGCCATAGAGACTGAAGAGGACACCCTCTAACTAGACAAGCCTCCTAGTAGAGGGAGGGGAACACCAACTCACTCATAAAAACTTCAACCCAAAACTCACCCTGCCTACAACATGTGCAGGGATAAAGATAGAACAGAGATTGAGAGAATATCCAACCAATGCCTAACCCAACCTAAGACCCACACCATGGGAGAGAGCCAACCCCTGACACTATTAAGGCTACTCTCCTATGCTTGCAGACAGGAGCCTAGAAAAGTTGTCCTCTGAGGGGCTCCACCCAGCAGCACTTGGAAACTCACAGCCAAAATTGGGTAATGCATAGGGAGTGTAATGAAAAAGTAAGGGAAAGGAAAAAAGGTCCTGGAGGAGACAGGAACTCCACCAGAAGACCAACTAACCAAGGCCCAGAGAGGCTCACTGAGATGGAAGTATCACCCAAGGACCATACATGGACTGGACCTAGGCCCCCTATAAAGATATAGCCAATGGGCAGCTCAGGTTTCATGTGGGTCCCCTCTAGTAAGGGGACATGGGGCTTTCATTGATATGGACTCTGTTGCCAGCTATTTTTATCACTTCCCCCAGCAGGAGTGCCCTGCCAGACCAAAGGGGAAGAGAACGCACTCGTACTGATGCAACTTGATAAGCTGGGGTTGATTGAAAGTGGGGCTCCCCTTCTCTGAGAAATAGGGGGGAGAGTAGGACTGAGAGGTGAGGAGGGGTGAAGCTATGGCCAGGACATAAAGTGAATAAATAAATTAATAATCATTTTTAAAAGGGAAAAAAGTGCAGGGCACATACCGAGCCCAGTTTCCTGTCTTATACAAATCTTAACATTTGTAGCCTCAAGTAAACAGCTGCAACTCAGAGCAGCAGCTTTCCCAGACAGCTGCAAAAGCCAACGAGTGGGGCTATTATCAGAAAACCATGAGCTTTCTTCCAATTATTATTCCTATAGGATAGTTCTATACACCAAGTTATGAAGCCCAGTGCATGAGTTTCTCCTCCAGCATTTTAGATCCCACTTACTTGGCCACCTCTTTCTTGACAGTGCTGGGGACTGAAGCTGGGGCATTGTCAATGGTTGCAGGGAATGGAAAAGCTGCCCTTCAGCAACAGGGAAGACACCGCCCTTCCCTATCCGCACCCCCCACCCCGTCCCCATTCTACACACACTTTCAACCAATGTTCAGCCACCCACTGAAATTTCTGTTTTGCCAGAAGAAAATTTGGCTGCTGGATCTAGACATTTAAATAGCAATACATCCCAAAAACCACAGGGAGAGTTTAAAGACACCTGTCACCTCACCCCTGTCACTGACTTAAAACCTTGCAAAAAATGAGTCTCAAAATCCAATGGGCAGGAACTCGGGGAGACGGCTCAGTCAGCAAAGCAGTCGATGCAGAAGCCCGAGGACTGAGCTGGAAGCCACACCACTCACACGGAAAGCTGGGTGTGACGGCACACTCTTAGAACCCCGGCACTAGAGACTTGGAGAGAGTGGACCCCTGGGATTCGGAGTCCATGCTCAGCCAGTCTAGACTACTTGGCAAGCCCTGGATCCCAGTGTCTCAAAGAAAGGAGGTAGGTCGCTCTTGAGGAAGGATTCCTAGGGCCAAACTCTGAGTCACACACACACACACACACACACACACACACACACACACACACATACACACGCACAGAATCCAACAGGCAGGAGATAGGGAGGAGGAAGAAGAAGAAGAAGAAGAAGAAGAAGAAGAAGAAGAAGAAGAAGAAGAAGAAGAAGAAGAAGAAGAAGAAGAAGAAGAAGAGAAAACAGCAATGCCAACTTTTGGGCCGTTATTTAGTCACTTTATTAGAGTTTTTCTAACTCCTCCGCACAAAGGGAAGGGAGAGCTGTGGAAAACTAAGTGGCTTTGTCATCAAAAGCCTTCACCAACTGGCACACAAACACCTGTCAGTGCAGAAGACGCTTCTTTATCAAGCCTTCAGACCTACCCGGAGCCAAGCACACCCCGAGCTCTCCAAGCTATTTTCTTCCAATGTTTTGAAGTCCCTTTCACTTCACATGAAGGCTAACGATTTCAAAAAAAGATGGGGAAGGGAAAGGGAGAAGCTCCTTCACCGCCCGCCTCTCTCCCCTCTCTCGTTTTAAGAAAAGGGAAAAGCTACTGAGTCGTGATTATGAAGTCCTAAAAGCCTTTTAGCTGACAGTGGAGCTTTGTTGAGCAGCCTCTAAAGAGCCTCCACTGAGAGACAGGCTGCAGCAATAAAACAGAAGCAGAGCGTACACAGTGCAGCAGCCAGGGCTGCCCAAGCCGGAGCACCCCACTTCACACCCGTAAGTCAGGGCTCTCCCCTCAAAGCTCTTTGTAGCACTCAAGGTCCAGAGAAGCATCAGACCAACTGACACATGGGCTCGGCCACCTCATAGATCATGTGCCTGCCAGCGGAGAGGCTGGTTCATATCACAGTCAGCACAATCCTGTAGCTCAAACCAGGCGTGATTTAAACCAGCGTGCGCCGTTCCCTATCTCCACCAATCCGCTGGGGGTGGCCTGCGTTGAGCAGTGACTGCCCAGCTACCAAAAGCTGCTTTTTCGGACCCTGCCCCAAGTCTACCAAGCTAATACAACTAATAGACACTATGTGCTCGGGTGCTGAGAGCCCTCACATGGGGACAATGCTGGCTCGGGGCCCATCAAGGGCTTCGCTGCACGAACCCTACAACGAGAATTCCAATTGCGCCTGCGTCTTCTGCCACGTTGCCTTAAGTGCCCAGCTGTAAGAGGCCAGGAGAGGCAAGAAGAAAGCGCGGCCAAGACTCCATTTAAAGAGTTGCACGCTCTCCACGCAGCCTGAGCAGGCGCCCGCGGCACAGGCAACGCCTGGCACGAGTGTGTAAAATCCCAGCTTTTGAGCGATGGGGCACTCACCCCTCTTTCAGACATACCTTTTTCTCTGAAACTATTACACTCGGAGAGCTTCAAGCTCTGCCTCCAGACCCATCCATCTCACAGCAGAGAGCACCTCTCAAGCTCCCTTCTGACGCGAGCTCATCACTCACCATTTGCTGGTCGGCACCGTTTCTGCTGACACAGCCGCATTACTAAAAAGAGCCGGATAAGTAAAGCTGATTTGAAATAACTATATATTACATGGAGGTGGGATGAGGAAAACATATTTGAAGTCTAGAATAGTACCCCGTGAAGTGGCTCTAGAAAGAACCCCTTAATTATTTAAATACCTGCGCTACCTACTGACAGCACATTGTCTGATTTACCAATGGCGTTAAATATTTGGTAATTTACTGGGGTCACTTGATGAAATGGCTCCATACAGCAAGTGTGTATCAGGCACTGTAATTCTTTCACAGAAATGCCTCTGTCTCCCTGATTAACGCTCAAACCCTGACCTAATGCTATCAAATGGAGACGGATGCCAATTTCAGCTCTCTGGCAAAAGTGCAGAGCTGAGAGCCGACCTCCCACCCCCGAGCAGAGTGGCATGGAGACAGAATGTGGTGTGCTAGCCTCCACTGCTGCTAGGTAGGCTGGTGACCAATGATGATCCCCCACAAGGATGCTCACAGCGGCAACTGAGTCGACACGGCTGGTCCCGAGAAACTCTCAAACCCTGACTTGGAGCTATGGAGACTTCAGAGCTTTGTCCGGAAAGCAGGCTATGTGCCTTCTCCCAGGCCAGACGCACACAAAGCCCAGCTTCGCACACATCCCCCTAGCTCAAAACGCCCCAGTAGTACTGACGCCTGACCTCCAGCCTCCTACCTGCTCTTCCAAAATCCTGCATATAGTTTTCCTTCATTATCGGAGCTCCAGATGCTCTGTCTGGTCTTTCAACTCCTGTCTCCCAGCCCTGCTGGAGCAAGGTCAAATTGCCTCCTTGATAAATCCATGACGGGTCTCTATCGTCTGTGTAATCTCTGATGTTCTTAGTGTAATAATGAATGACAGTGGCCCCATGAACTTCATGCCATGCTAAGTTAGTGAGTCAAAAACAAGGAATACAGATGGCAAAGGGGCTCAGTGGGTAAAAGCATTTGCTTCAAAGCCTGATGGTCTCTATTTGATCCCCAGAGCCCAGGGAAAAGCGGAAGGAGAGAAGCAATTCCACAGAACTGTTCTCTGACCTCCACATGCATACCAGTGTGCATGTGTGTCGTGTGTGCATATCCCCAAAGACAATAATTATATAGTTTTTACTTTTTAACTTTTTAATTTTGTTAATTTATTCAGATTACAACTTAATTGTTACCCAATTATATAGTTTTTAAAACTTAAAAAAAAAAAATTAAGGACTACCAGAAGCCTAATACAGTTCACAAAAGAGCTGGCCTTGAGTGCTACAGCTGAAAACAGAGACCCGAATTTTAAAGTGTGTGTTTGACAAAAATCTGGCCATATAGAAGGTCACAAGCTCACTGAACCCTCTACAGGAGTAAGGATAGCTCAGACTACATTCTCTGATCCCTCTTTGCAGGAAAAAAAATTTTTTAACCCTCTCTTTGACAACTGTAAAGAAAGAGAAAATTCAAGTTAAAAATCCCTAAAGATCTAGAAAATCAGCATGCAGACATGATGCATTAAAGTCCCCAGGACGCAGCTGATGCAGTGCTCAGAGGGAAAGCCACAAGGTCAGGTTTGTACGATGATAAGCAGGATGGATGAGGTGTTTAAATTAGGCACGCAGCTGAAAGCATGGGGTTAGGCATGGGGCGGACATGGGGCGGACATGGGGCAGACATGGGGCGGACATGGGGCGGACATGGGGCAGGACATGGGGCAGGCATGGGGCGGACATGGGGCGGACATGGGGCAGGCATGGGGCGGACATGGGGCGGACATGGGGCGGACATGGGGCAGGCATGGGGCGGACATGGGGCGGACATGGGGCGGGCATGGGGCGGGCATGGGGCGGGCATGGGGCGGACATGGGGCGGACATGGGGCGGGCATGGGGCGGGCATGGGGCGGGCATGGGGCGGACATGGGGCGGGCATGGGGCGGGCATGGGGCGGGCATGGGGCGGGCATGGGGCGGACATGGGGCGGACATGGGGCGGACATGGGGCGGACATGGGGCGGGCATGGGGCGGGCATGGGGCGGGCATGGGGCGGACATGGGGCAGGCATGGGGCGGACATGGGGCGGACATGGGGCGGACATGGGGCAAGCATGGGGCGGACATGGGGCGGACATGGGGCAGACATGGGGCGGACATGGGGCGGACATGGGGCGGACATGGGGCGGACATGGGGCGGACATGGGGCGGACATGGGGCGGTGGGAAGAAGAGCAGAGACAAACAGCACTCAGAGGAGAATAGCACTGAAAACCCAGCAACTACTGAGACAACCATCAGCTAGCAAGCCAGAACCAAAGGGAAAGCCAGAAGAACCAAACAAATAAAAAATGCACATGGAAGCAGGGATGGTGGCTCCCAGCTGCAATATCTGCACTTGGGAGGCTGAGGCAGGGGGTTTGCTGTGAGTTCCAAACCAATCCATCCTTGTCTGTAAAGTGAGTTTCAAGGCAGTCTGTGTTACAAAGCAAGACCCTGTCACAAAGCACACACACACTAATGAAAATGTGAATATAACCACAAAAACAGAATTCCAAAACAAAACAAAAAAAAAAAAACCAAAATTTTAAAGACTTGCTTTTATTTGCTGTTTGTATGTATGTGTGAAAGTATATGCCACGTGTATAGAGGTGTCCAGAGTCCCATGTGGATGCTGGGAACCAAGCTCGGGCCCTCTGGAAGAGTAGCAAGCACTCTTAACCTCTCGTCTATTTTCTAGCTCCCTGGAATATAGCTCTGTTCAACCTTATTCTAACAAACTTGAGAGCCTATAGAAACTGGGTAGTGCTAGTCCAGGAAATATTGAAAGTCTAAAAAAAAAATCATGTATTGCAGAAGATATAAAATTATCAGAGGTAACAGACAAGCCAGGCCCTGTGTGTTCTACAGATAAATACTACCCATGGCCTCAAGAAATAAAGAATGAATGCTGCTTTCACTCTTTGACCCAGAATCTAAAAAAAAAAAAAAACCACCCTGAATACCTTGACAAGTAAGCGCAGAGGCTCTCTGGCTTCTAAGGCAGTTCCACCCCATGACTCATCTAAGTTCACAGCATCAGGACCTGGAAAAGCATCAAATCTACCTAGGCCACTGAACACCGTGGTTTTGACAATCTGTTGTGCTAGACAGTCAGTTCCCCTGTGGCTGTGTGACTTGTTGGGGTTAACGCACAGAGTCGGCATCATGAGACAGTGTCACACCCCACGGTACTAAATCAAAATCCAAAGTATGGTTTCTGTTGTAGTACACACCATTTTTGCACCATGGCAAAGTTGGGGTGTGGGACATAAATCAAACTGCATTAAGTTCAACAACCATCCATGGAACATTGTGTTGGTTGCCCAGGCTGCCTTAACCAAATGTTACGGCAAGGTCACCTGCGTGAGAACAATTTGTTGTCTCAGCTCTGAAGGCTCAGGTTAACACGAGTCCTGGTTGCCTCCTGGCTCTTGGAAAGCTGTCTTCTTGCTGTGTCCCACATGAGAAGACATGGCCGCCTCTTAGGCCGTTTGCACACGATGGGAGAGGAGAGGTTCTCTGGGGCCTCTTTTCTTTCTTACTAGAACACTGACCCCACTGATCCCCTCACTTAATCTAACCTTTATTTCATTCTTCAAAGTCATTTACGGCCACTTCAGTTAGAACAGGGCTTAGCCCTTCAACGCATAGATTTGACACTAAACAGTGTCTATGAAGACACAAAGAACAAACACGGATGAGCAGAGCACAGTAAGAGAAAAGCCCAGTCAATTACATCAGCAAAACACAAACAAAAATATTAGCAAACAGGACCCAGGTAATACATTCAATGGAGAAAATATCCTATTTCACAAAAATGTAGAGACCCTGTCTACACAACTCAGTCCTGCCGGTAAAGCATTGCTTACAAAAGCCTTTTAAAAAACAGGATTCGTAAGTGGCAAATGGGGTGGTGGGCGCCGCCTCTGACTCTTGACACCTGCCTTTGGATTCCCACTCCCCTAACTGGGCTGCCTCGCCTGGCCTCAGTGGCAGAGGATGAGGCACCTTAATGTCCCATGAGGGACCCCCCCTTTCTCTGAGGAGAGGGAAAGGGGAGAATAGGAGGAGGAGTGTGCAAGGTAGGTGACTAGGGAGGCTATGGTCAGGATACAAAGTGAATTTTTTTAAAGAAACTAATATAGTTTATCACATTAGTAGATGAAATTGGGGGGGGAATCATATGCTTCTCTCCCCAGATATCCAAAGCTCCTGATCTGAAAAGAGAATACAGTAAAAATCTGTAAAATGCCTCTCTCTCTTTCTCTCCCAATCTCTCTCTCTCTCTCTCTCTCTCTCTCTCTCTCTCTCTCTCTCAACCTCTCTCTCCCTCCCTCCCTCCTTCACCCTTCTCTCTCTCCATCCACTATTAGTCAAAGAAATTAAAGGAGGTAGAGAAATTTTTTAAAAAGCACAAAAATTAGTAAAGAGGAAAATAACACAATTATATACCCTAAAAGAAAACCTTCAAATAATTAACTGAAAACTTTTAGGGGAAAGATATTAATAAGGCTGCTAGTATAAAAAATTAACATTTTTGTTCCAAATATGAAGAATATAAATCCAGTTCTTAAAGGCGTCAATCAGATTAAACACCGCTACCCACTGTTAAAAGTGTAAAATTGAGAACTGTGATAAGGAGTGGGGTTAGAATCACAAGGAAAGTGCTAAGGGCCAGGATCTAGACCCTTGTTTGTTTAATAGTGGCATAAATGGTACGGTAGTGGAAAGTTCTAGATGTTGTCTATTTTACTTCAAAATGACACTGTGGCTTACCTGCATTTTACCATTTTCAATAAAACTTCTCAAGTGTTTTGGAATAAATAAGGAAATAATTAGCACTTAATAACAAATAATCTTTGTTAACTGCAATTCACTGCGAAGCTTTTGTCAGGATCCTCACACAGAGCCAAGAATTCTACTCCATAGTAGTAGAAAGCAACACTCAGAAGGTTCCGTCCCCCCCCCTCAGTGAGAAGCAGGGTGTGGCCTCTCTCCAAGCTCTGTGTTCACTCCCTGGAAGACATCTGGGGGGCCAGGGGGCGGAAGGGGTTCCCATGTAAGAAAGAAATATCAAATATCATGAATGTTTTTGTCAAATTGGCCAAAATTTACTCTGAAATCAAAAGCAGATCTTAAATGTCTGATGTCTGTTTTTAATACAGAAGTGATCTATAAAAATATTCTTACTGTTAATAGTGGAAAACAATGAATGTCAGGTGCATCCAAATAGATAAAGATGTTATTAACCAAGGACATAAATGACATTCCTTTTGCTTTGAGATTTTGGGTGGAGGAGTGGGGAGGTGGCACAGTGGGTAAAGCACTTGCCATCCAAGTATAAGTACCTGGATTCTGATCCCCAAAACCCAGGTAATGCCAGGCTCAGTAGCACATGTCTGTAGTCCGTGCTCCCAAGCTTAAGATGAGGCAGAGATGACAGAATCCTCATGAGCTCATGCACTCTCTGGCCTGGCATATACAACAGCTACTGACGAGAGACCCTGTCTCAATATCAAACCTGTCCTCTGACCTCCACAGGCGTTAGATGGCAGGTGCGCATCCACATGCACATTCGCCACAGCATAAATAAGTAAAAGTGCGCGTGCGCACACACAGAGAGCAGAGAGAGAGAGAGAGAGAGAGAGAGAGAGAGAGAGAGAGAGAGATGGAAACAGGGCAAGTACTTGCCATTCAGGCATGAGGGCCAGAGTTTTGGTCCCAAGAACCCACATGAAAGCCAGGAAGGCACCCCATCTCTGAAGAGGCAGAGACAAGTTCCCTAGGGTCAGATACTGACAAGTTCAGGTTCAGTGAGACCACTCTATCTAAATCAACAAACTGGAGGAAAATCAAGGACATCAACCTCAGGCCTCCACATAAATGAGCACACACCTGCAGACACACACACACACACACACACACACACACACACACACACACTTAAATACAAAACACAACTATACACATGAAAAAACTTTTAATAAAAGCAATGGTGGCATGTTTTCCCCACAATCCACCCATTCTATAACTTTTTAGCATGAACCAACATCTTATCACGTTTTCTTTATACATTATAAGAAAGCTACCTCTCAAACTTTTTTCTTTCAAATTAGTGAAGATCTGTATTGAATGCACCTTGTATTCTGACACTGTAAACACTGGAGTGGTACTGTAGTTATTCTGGGAGGCTAAGGATGCATCGCTGAGTTAAAACACAGAGTTCATTCAGTCACTACACAAGTATGTGTGGCATGTTTACCACGTGTCGGGCATGTGTGCGGGACACCTGGAAACATGGTACACAGTCATAGAATCTCGAAACCCATCCTTGGGGCTGGGATGTAGCGCTGTGGGTAAAGTAATTGCCTTGCACACAGACAGTGGTAGACACTCAAGAGAGGCGCATGGAATCAGCCCTGTACCTTAAGGGCTAAGTTCAGTGCTAACTCTGTCCTGCCTCCACCTACATTTCACTGATCTGGGCATACTGTGTGGCTATGCCAGTATCAGTGAGTCAGAAAAAATCTATTCCAAGGGATAAATTGTGAAGCCATGTGGCAAAGGGCACAGATGGAGGAGACCAGAACTGAGACCACAAAGTGACTAGACACAGGCATCAAGGAGAGCGAGGTGATGTCCTACAAAGAACAAAGAGACCTGGCTATGTAGGGGAGATCAGGAAATGCTGTCCCTAAGAACCTGCAGCTACAACTGACATCTGAAAGATCAGGAAAAATAAAATCCTGGGGACAGGGGACTTCAAAGAGACTGTTAAACAACGTGTGCAAAGTTGCAAGGCCAACAGTGATACAACTGGTTTAAAGCATTCAGAAAAGACTACGGGAGCTGGGTGAAGAGGTGGGGAGAGGGGAAATGCCTGAAGATAATACAAGACCAGGGAAGACACCAAGAAGAGCCCCCCTCCCACACCCTGATCAACATGAAGAAGTCTGCCTGCATCAGAACATCAGAAAGCTGTGAAAAGATGCAAGGAAGGGGTGGATGGGATTTCCTTATTGTTGTTGTTTTTGGGTTTTTTGGTTTTTAGTTTTTCAAGACAGAATTTCTCTGTGTAGACTTGGCTGTCCTGGACTCACTTTGTAGACCAAGCTGGCCTCAAACTCTCAGCGACGCACCTGCCTCTGCCTCCCCAAGGGCCGAATTTAAAAGTGTGCGCCACCATGCCCTGCTGTGGGTAGGATTTGCCTCATTACAAGACACAGGGATGAGCCAACGATGGGGCTGCTCCAGAAGTCCAGGCAAGAGATGGTGATGTCTTAGATTGTGACAGCCATTGATAAAGATGGAAAGAAGCATTTCCTGTTTTCCCTCTGCCACCCTCTCTGGCTGCTTACTCTCAATTGATTCCACGGCTCCTTAGATCTGACCTACAATGTCTGTCTTTCCGGTATCACCCTAACCCTGCCTCAAAGACTCAAGCAAGTTCCTCCCTCCTTCTCAGTATCGAGGCTCTTAGTGCTGTACTGCCCCATGCTTCTGAGGAAGGCGCTCTCCTCTCAACCCTTCTGTTAGCCCTGTCCAGCGGCCTCCTGGCCATGTCTTCCTGGATGTCTCAAAGGCATTTCAAATTCAGTGCATCTCCAGTTTACCTGCCCGTCATCCCTTAGCATCCACCCTAGCAAGCTGCTCCTCCACAGCTTCCCCCAACCCCCCCCCCAGAGACAGCCATCACCCTTCATCCAATTGTTCTAACAAAGGAACCCAGACCTGGCCATAATCCCACCCACGCCCCAGCTGTATCAATCCCACCAAATGGCCCTAAAACACTGTTCCAATGCATCCACTGCCCTTTCACATCACACTGCCCCAGCGAGGCCTCCACGTCACATCCGGAGACCTCCGTGACCAGGCTCCTCACTCCCCACACCCCTGCCCCACCATCTCCACCAGAGATAAAGTGACCTTAAAACATCATGGTCACATCGATCTCCTGCTTAAACCGTGCTGGAAAGCCGTGAGCTCAGGATGAAGTCCTAAATCCTTAAAGGTAGAGTCGCGAGCCCCTGTGCTTTGAATTCCTTTTGTGTGTGATTCACGCTAAGATGCGGATAATGTCTGTTCTCTTCCCTTTGCCTGAAATTCTCTTCTGCTCCCAGCATTTTACCTGGCTGTCTCTTTTCATTAAAACAAAGGCTCTGGAGAGAAAGGCCCTTGGCTGCTTTGTCCCACCCCCATCCCGTTTCCAGCAATCTGCACAGCAGCTTTTGCACAATGGCTCCAAAAGTGAATGGATGGATGGATGGACGGATGGAATTTTTTCATTTCTAATGCCCTTCCCTCCTCTCCAGGCTAAGACAACCTTTTAGCTGTTCTGAGAACAGCCTCAGCTTTCCCCTGAGGTGACACAACTTCACTCTTTGCTTGGCTATACCTTCCTGCCCTACCCGATCCCACATACCCCAACTAAAATATAAACTCACTTATAAGCTATATAAAATATAAGAGCACAGGGTCCTGGGCTGAAGTGAATCAGAAATGGCCTGGCCTTGAACATGGTCCCTAAAGGCAACAGAGATGAAATAAAAACACAGGGACAAAGGATAATGAGGGTGCAGATAAAAAAAAAATTTTTTTAAGCCATGTACTGCCTGTAAAGGTGCATAGTACAGGCCCATGGGGAGGGAGAGGCTGGCAAGCAGGAGCAGAACACAGGAACAAAGTATGAGGCCAGTCTCTCGGGTCACAGGGCGCCACATCAAACTCACCTGTCGCTGGCTACCTGGCGACATCTTCTTTTACGCAAAGGTGCACACAGGTGAAACAATAGCTTTGTACCTTATTAAAATGTACTAACTTCCACTAAAACCCATTATATATTCTAGCAGATAACGGTCTTACAGAGATTTTTACCCACTGCCATTTTGTTTCAAGGGGGACAGACTACATTTAAATAAAACCTACAATATATGGTAATATCCTTCATAATGGGTAGGATTTCATTAAAAAATCAGTCAACTCCCTCCAAAGTTATTAAAGAACGGTCTTTGAAATGGGAAGTGATAAGCACTTAGGTTGAAACAGGCCTCTTCCTTAACTCAGTCGGTTAAACACAGCCCTGCAATCAAGGAGAAGGCAGAGCAGCCCCAGAGTCGTGCACAGGCAAACCCAGCTGCTGAGACCAAGAAGCTGAAGAATAGGAGATTCCCTGGTGACAGGCAAAAATACGGCCTCGTTGGGTCTTCCATCTCCTAGTTATTAGCAGCAGACAATGCTACATCCGTCACCAAGCCTGAACCAAGGACCTTTGCCTGAGGTTAGCGTCCAAAGCCTCCACTCAGCACATTCAGACTCTTAAATATGATATTCCCCTCACTATTTGTCTCCACCTGACTTGAAGCAGGTTAGGAGGCTGGCAGAGAGCTGCCTTCACCCAAGGTGAACACAGCCAGCGCCACACAGCAGCAGCCATTGCATACAGGCCTCAGCAACCCACTCCCCAATCCTCTGATAGTCAGGGCAATGATCTAAAAAAACAAACAAAAAAAAACACAAAAAACAAAAACAAAAAAACAAGGGGTTATGACTCATTTTTCTAACATGGAACATAGCTCAGAACCAGAGATTGAGGAAAGTAAGTGGAGGATAACAGGGTATGAGGGAGAGGTAGCCTCAACACAAATTGTACTTTGGGGTGCGACTGTACCTCAGGGCCATAGTAGTGGAGGTGGCCTGGCTGCCTGTGCCTGAGAGAATGGGAGGCCGTCACTGAGGCAGCTGAAAGGGGCCATGTGGATAAGACGAGTAATTAGAAAAGGACTAGTAATTACTGAAGCCATGACAAGGAGGACTGCCCCACAGCCAGCCCTGTCAAAGCCTATAATTCTTGCAAATGAGCAGCGGGCTGGGCGACACAAGACATCCCTCATGAATTATACAGGTGATCAGGCATGGTACATTCTGAGTGACGCCTAAGCAGGAAAGACTGTGGGCAGTGGAAATAGCAGGGCCTCCAGCACGCATAGGTAGAAGGTGAAACTCAACCTCTAAACTGCTGTCAAATGCAGCTGCCCTTGTGGGTGTGGCTGATCTGGCCGCCTCTCTGGATCTAGGGCTGTCAGGAAATCCTTCACAAGAGTGTTAGTTCTTGAAAGGCGTCGTTCAGCTCAGGCCCCGAGCCTACACATATGACAGGCAAAGGCAGGAATGGGGACAGGTACAAGATGTTTAATTGTATTCTATATATCCTCTCCCAAAAAAAAAAAATGCAATCCTAACCCCCAGGACTTCCAATGACTGTACTCACAAACGGGTCTTTTTAAAAGGCAATTAAACTAAAATGAGGACATCAGGGTCGGCCCTGGTTTAACATGACTCCTAGCCTCCTAAGAAGAGAAGCTTAGGACGCAGGCAGAGACAATGTATGTGAGGGCACAAGAAGATGGCCACCTGCTAGCCAAGGAAAGACTCCCAGAGAGAGTGGTCCTGCATACACCTTGCCTGTTGAACCTACAGGAACATAAGAACATGAATATCTAGTATCTGGTATCCCTAGAGCACCAGCCCGTGGCGCTCTGTAGTCCTGACAAACTACTACAGGGCAATGTACAAACAATGACCAAGAGCTAGAAAAACACAAGGAAAGGGGGCGGGGGATGGAGCTCAGCCGCTAAAGTGCTTGCTTAGCACGCACAGAGCCCCGGCTTTCATCTTAAGCATTGCGTAATCCAGGCATAATGGCGCACGGCTGTAATCCCACCACTTAGGAGGTAAAGGCAGGAAGATCAGAAATCCAAGGTCATTCTCTACTAACGTAGCAAGTTTAAGGCCAGCCTGAGCTAAGCGAGACCCTGTGTCAGAAAGGAAAAAAATCACAAGACGGAGTCAGTCCTCTTGGCTAGAGAGATTAAGAAAACTTGAGCTCAGCTAGAAAGTCCCTGCATGGACAGGATGTTGACGCGGGCTCTCCAGGCGCTCGCTCTGAGCAGAGGAGCAACTTGGATCTGACCTTGACGCTGGCCAACTGCTCTGTTGGCAGGGCATAGAAGGAGAAACGGGAGTGGCAGTGGGGGTGGCAGGAGCAACACTTAGATGAGAGCTCGGGATGTGGGGGGGACGGGGACACCATTAGCTGAGATAACAGATAACGGAGACAAGAACAAATCTGGGGAGGAAGTGGAGGGCTGAGTCTGCACATAACTGGGTAGGAGGCCACCCCCACCACTGTCTCCAGAGAGCTGATCATACTGCATTCTTCAGCCATGCGTGGGTCCATACAAGCACTGATGTTTCCATCCGGGACTCACATTGATAAGCAGTATTGTTAGTGTTATCACTTAATTAGCTACACATGGTGCCACTGTAGCCAGTTTAACTTTGGCATGTTGGTCTTCACACAGAACCGCAAAAGACTTGAGCCACATGCCTCACTCTCAACCTAGGACCCCTGACAACTCCTGAGACCCACGGTGATAGGCCAGAACAGAGATTCCTGTGAAGGTTTGGGAACTGTCTAGATGTTTCCATGCAGGTTCAAGCAGGAGTCAACTGTATAGGGAGGAAGAGGGTAGGAGGCTTCTTCTCAAACGTGATCTTAGACCACCTCAGAAAAACATACCCAAAAGTCACCTTCAACACCCACACCTTCCTTCAGGATGAAAACGTTCAAACGCTCTGCCTTTGTGAGGGAAGTTAATAAGCCATCTTATTTTGTGCTGTATCATTTCCTGGGCAAGGGGCTGGATGACAGCTCCTGGTTTTAGGGCTAATTTTCAGCCAGCAAGAACACCACAAGTACATGAACACAGAAAAGCTCCACTTCTCTCCAAGGCTGATGGGTGAGTCTTGTCATGTAAAACCCCAGGATTTCAGTAACAAGAATAGACTCTATGCTAGGGAGAAAGGTTTATATACTTTGGACTGTGTACTTCAAAGGAGCTTAGATAGCAAACCATGAATTACCTGGCTTCAGTGGCTCTTGAGGGTTTCTTAGGGGGGGGAAAGACTTCTCTACTTACCTAAGGAGGGAACGTGGTGATCCAGTTATCCCTGAGGAACAGCCTTCTCAGTACTGGGTAGCCACGCTCCAGGCTGAGAGGCCTACTTTGGCTTCCTCTACTGTGCCATCACATGCACCCAGGCCTTCCCTCCCACAAGGCAGTGGCTCCCACCAATAGCTCTAACAGTCCCTCCAAAGCCCCTCCACACCCATAATAACCTCCAGAGAGGCTTCCCAAACAGCTCTCGGGGAGAAACATATCAGAAAGAAGGAAACAGGACCCATAGAAGAAAATTGAGATCTATGGCCAGGGGACCTTAAAGTGTTCTGATGTTCCCAGGAGACATTTAAGGGGTTTCAGGAGAGTTGGTTTTAAGGATGTTGCTGCTGCTGCTGCTGCTGCTGCTGCTGTTTACTGCAGTTGTTGTTGTAACAAGAATGCTGGTCCAGTGATGGGATAAATAGAAAAGAATTCATTTCCACCTTAAGAGCAGTCTGGTAGACAGAGAGCACCATATAGTAACAGGATGATATGCACCACTGAACACACAGGTGCCAAATGTCAAGATATGGCAGACAATGAATAACAGTTCCTATAGGTGATGAATATCCTCACAACCACTTTTATCAAATTTCTCAACTACCAGGTCACATGTACACACAGGAATCTTACAATCCAATGGAAGGGAGCAACACTCAGAAGATAGGACAAGGTAGGACATGAAATGTTCTTGTTTAACCTGAGCATGGAGGCACATGCCTGTAACCCTAGCATTTGAGAGGCAGAAGTAGGAGACTCAGAAATTGAAAGCCATCTCCAGCTATGTAGTGAGCTGAAAGTCAGCCTACATGAGACCCTGTCTCAAAAAGATGGAGGAAGGAAGCTGGGGAAATGGTTCAGTGTGTAAAAGTGCTTACCCTGGAACCCACATTAAAAAAAAAAGTAGGTATGGGAGTGTGTATCCGTAATCCCAGTGGTGAGACAGGAGGCAGAGACGGAAGAGTCACCTAGAAGCTTGGAGTCAGCTAGCCTGGAGTACATGGTAAATAAATAGAAAATAAGAAGAGAGACCCTGCCTCAAAACAAGGTAGGAAGTGATAACTGACTCCGGACAGTGTCCTCCGACCTTCACATATACTCCATGGCATATGTGTGTCTACACACACACATACACACACACATACACACACATGCACAAGACACATTAAAAAATGGTATATCATGTTATCGTTAAATAGCATGATAAGGGCTTAGCATCTGTCTCACTTTGACTGTCCTTTACCCCTGTGCCAAAGTTGCCTGACAGTCTGCCTTAGTCACAAGTTTGACCTGTCCTGCTATGGGCTGAATGGTCTGTTTCCATCCCTCAAATACATAAGTTAAAATCCTTACTCCCATCATTGCTCCATGGGGAAGAGGAACCTCACAGACGGTTAGCACCCTCATCAGAGCTGAACCGCACCCTCGCCCCTTCTGCCATGTGAGAGTAAGGAGACAGCTACCTAAGAAGAGGGCCCTCGTCAGATACGACCTGTGACATTTTGATTATAGACTTTCCAGTCTCCACACTGGTGAGAATAAAGAAGTTTACAAGGCACCCAGCCTATGACGCTTTTGTTACAGTGATCCAGATAGAGCAAGACTGGCTTGCAGAGCAAACATTTACTCCCAGCCCAAGTCTCATGTAGTCACAAGCTCACCGCACATGCCTGATTTCAGAGGGATCCTAGGTGAGGAAGCATCCAACTAGCACGAGAGGTGGCAATATGGCCAGATAAATAGCATGTGATGCAAACATTTGCAAGGAACTCTGCTGCCTGTGGGTGTTGGGACTCTTAGACCCCATCCCAGCTCTACTGTGTCTGAAACTCAGTAGGACAACAAACAGCCCAAGTGTCTGCATTTCCAACTAACTCCCAGGTGACACTGATGTTGCTAGGATACAGAAAACCGGTGCTTGAGGGCAAAGTCTCTGTGGTCACTGGTGAGATGGTGGCCAAGATCCAGGGGACACAAATGGAAATGCCACTGCCACATACTGAGCAGTTACCAGAAGCTAGATGCCGCATGGCGGCCTGCGAGAATCTCCTCCGCTTATCCTCTGAGCCTGCACTCCTTACGAAGGAGAACTGAGCTGCAGAAACATCAGGCAGCTTTTCCAACCTTGTATCAAGAAACGCTCGTAAAGCTCGGACTTGAATCCAAGGACCTTGCCTGAGTTCCGGTGCCTGGAGACCACCCTGCAGATACATCCACAACCCCTATCTCCAAACTCAGCCAGCCTGGTAATGGCAGTGTGGGGCTCTGGCCTAGGAGTTCTGAAACTGAGGAAGCACTGAACTCGAGGAACACAGCCTTTCCAAACGTTTGTCTGTGTAACCTTCAGTAGCATCCCTCTGTAAATCACCTGCAATCCCTGCTAGCCGTCCCTTCCACCACTGCGCAGCACGTGTGGCTTCTGAGGCCTCAATCCAACTCTACCACAATGTGTGCTGCTGGCCTCTGTATAACAGCACCAGCTCAGCTTCTGCCTCAGTCTAACCTCTGATTGGGTCCCGACTGTGTTTTACATCTAGTCTCATATCTCTTGTCAAGACTCCATAGCTTCCAGAAGCTTCCTTTAAAACGTCTCATGAGGAAAACATCTGTCTTGTTGCAGGAGCAAATAAAAGGAGGGATGCAAAACTCAACATTGCAGAGACCAAACCTTGTCCTGAGCATACCTGACCAGAACAAGCCTTAGATGCTCTTTCCAGCCTCCACCCCTCCACCTCAGCCCCTGAGCCTGGAGCCACCAAGCGCAGAGCAGATCACCTCTCTCTCTCTCTCTCTCTCTCTCTCTCTCTCTCCTTTCTCTTCTCTCTCTCTCTCTCTCTCTCTCTCTCGATCATCCTGCCTGCTGTTAGAACAGGAAGAGAAAAACTAGAGAAAGAAGACGAGGAACAGATGTGGGGTTCTGCTCCGGCTTGGAGCAGAAGGCAGCCTCAAGATGTTTTTCCTCCTCTCTGCCTCTTGTCATTGCCTGACCCCTGCTAAACTGCAGAGATCAGCATTTGAGTGAGAAGCACAGGCTGCACGCAGGGCTCAGGGCATCCTCCCCCCTGATTCAGCAGCGCGCCAGGGGAATTCTTACCCTGCGGAGGAGACCATCCAATGTGCAACTCGGCAATGCAAGTACTTAATGAGCACCTACTCTGTGTCTCTCACCAGATACTGGACATCAAAGATAAAGGAAGCAGATGGGACGTTCTCGAGATAGGGCCTGCCACTGGAGAGCACTGCCACCTACATGAGCGGGCTTTGGCAGCGTTGAGCAAACTACTTCACTGTGAGGGGAAGGTGATGAACTGCACCACAAAGGGTCCTAAGAACTAAACAAGAGTAGAGTAGAAAACAGACCGGGAGCTGACGAGGGCACAAGGTGACGGTCGGCCACTTTGCTTCTTTCCTTACTCCGTTAGGAGCTATAAAAATTTTCTTCTCCTGGTTAGGGGGGCCTGGTGGCACTCAGAGGAAGGATAGCAGGCTACCAAGAAGAGACTTGATACCCTATGAGTATATACAGGGGGAGGAGGTCCCCCTCAGTCACAGTCATAGGGGAGGGGAGTAAGGGGAAAATGGGAGGGAGGGAGGAGTGGGAGGATACAAGGGATGAGATAAAAAATTAAGACGTAATGTGAATAAATTAATAAAATATATTTTAAAAAATAAAAAATAAAATAAAAACCAAGAAAAATAAATAAATAAAAACAACATCTAATAAAAAATAATTCTCTTCTCGGTATGTAAGTTGTTGTGAAGTTGAATGGGACAGTTTCAGGTACAAGAAGAAACTGACATTGGCCAAGCTTTTAGGGTGGGGTTTACATTGACCAAGCTATTGGGGTGAGGTTCAAGCAGTAAGGTAGATTTGTCAGAGAAAAACTGGAAGTGAAAAAAGCAAGGGGCATTACAAGCAGAGAATGGACTCAGGCCTGGAGAACAAGGTGGGCAACACAGGTGGGACAGAAGGGACCAGATGTCAGGTGATTTGGGTTCTCCCTAAGAAAGGAAGGCTGAGGACCCAGCAACAAAGTCTGGCTTGAATCAAAGACAAGAGTCAAGGACAGTGAGCCGCTCTCTCCTCCCAGGGGCCCTCCCGACATAGGGATCCACACACAACGCGGAGCCTCCTACAAGGCTCCATATGTGCTGGGCTAATTGCTTCTTTGGGGGGACATAAAGGGAACTTGGAACTCTCCACTCAGTTCCCAACATCAAAGAAATGAGAAATAAACATTCAATATTTCAGGGACTGGTTTACATTTAGAGAACTTCAGCACGGGGAGAGAAATCATGTAGTCATTTAAAGAGATTATCGTGAACACTATGGAAACACAGAAAAACGCTTTTGACATGTTAAGTGAAAAACAGCAGAACTCAAAACAATATGGGTGCCATTAGCTGAGCGAGAGCTTGGATGAGCAGAGGGAACAGGAGACTCTGAACAGAACGAGCTAAGTTTGGTGCTGACTCTGCAATCGGGCACCGGGGCCTAGTGTGGTTTGCCTTGTCCCCCCACAGTGAAAGGAACGAGGTAAGCCTGACCTTGCATCGCTGCTGACAGTTCACAAAGTCTGCCTCTTAACAAAGCTAAACTCCTATAGCAACCAGGATATACGCGGTATGAGAAGCATACATTTTTGGACAGAATTAGGACTTTTTAAAATAGAAGATGAATATGAATTTGGACCCAGAAGATAAGCGTCCTAAACACAGGGCCTGACTTTCTATCTGCTACACCGGAACTCCAAAAAGAGAACCAGAGTGACACAATCATGGGTGGCTTGTCGGCACCATCATCCGTGGTCATTTAAGACACTAAAAAGAGATGCCTGTGCCCAGAAGACACCAAAACATACATGTGATAGACCAATTCTCTATGGTAAAGTCAATCTCTCTGCTCAAGACACAGGGCCCTGCAATGAGCCTCTGAAGCCACAGTGGGCACAACAGCAGTTCCACACCATGGATATGTTGGGCCAGGCTGACTACCCAAACCCTCTCTGGTCTGGACTGGCCCCTTCTAGAGGACAGAAACGCTTGACAATACCTGTCCTGGCCCCCCAAAGTAAGGGCCTAAGGATGTCCTACCATGAGTCTGGAAATACCAGCCCTTCTCATGACTCCCAAATTTCTCAAAGACTCCCAAACTTATGCCCTCTGGTTACGTACGGTTCCAGGGGAATATTGGCAGTACTGCTCAGATCCTAGGCACCTATAAGGTAGATCTCCTCCACAGAGGGAAGACCCAAGACATGCAGACCAAGAGAAAGAAAGACACCGTCCTCCGGAGGGCCAAAACTTCTCTGGAGGCATTTCTGCCCTCCAGCTTCATGCTTTGACCCTCGCTGGTATGCAAACACATACCAGCAAATCAGAAGCCATTCTGACAACTTGACCTTCATCTGAATAGTTTTCAGACCTGGTCCTCAGACTGTGTTGACGGGGGGGGGGGGGGGGGGGTGCAGGGGAGAAGGCACTCAAGTCTTGAGAAAGACAGAAGAGCATGCCATGCACAAGAAGGGGTGACACCCGAGAACCAGGAAGGCAGAGCTCTTGCAGACAAGCCTCCGGGACCCTTCTGTCACTGTGATTTAGTGTTGGTGTGCCATGAGTGGTTAGCACAGCACATGCCTTAGCATGCCTCTTACTGCCATCAGCTATACAGTCTTTGCAGCACACACACGGGAGTGATGCTCCACCCATCCACACACTCCAGCACTGCTCTGCAGCTCTAAGACAAGCAAAGACACTGCTGGGTCCTTCACCACGCCCTCCTCTATAGCCCATTCTGAGGCACACCCATCCCCAAATGTACTCACACGTGTGTGTGTGTGTGTGTGTGTGTGTGTGTGTGTGTGTGTGTGTGTGCACGTGCATACACATGGGCTGTAAAACTCCTGCACGTGGTAGGAAGCTAGGAGCAACAGCAGAAGCAATCAATGTCATCAGGAAGATGTTGAACAGAGGGAAATAAGCAGTGCCGGCCCTGGGCTCGGGATGGGCTCAGGCTCCTGAACCTCTGCACTCTGTGTAGCAAGGCCCTAGAGGCCGCCAAGGTCTCCAGTTGGGTCCAGGAAGGCAGCAGATGAAGCAGATAACTAAAGGCATTTCAATCGATGGTGCTCCCCTAGTGACTCACTGTTTCTTTATTGCAACATGCTCTCCATAAAAGCCATTTTCCTCTCACATGATCTGCTTGGGCAACATGTGATGTCATCATAAATCATTCTCTTCCCCCCCACCACCACCTTTTCCTTTAAAATGTCAGCAGATTTCTTAGAGTTTCTAAAGAGCCAAGAGAGCCAGCACCATCTCCCAGTTTTGGCAGGGAAACCTGTCTTTTTTCCCAAGATGTCTGTCTTCACTTCCCCTCTGGCTCTCCCATAGGAGTACTGTGGCGATAAAGCCTCGAAGACTACAGAAAGTCATAGAAAGCAGTTATGAAAAAGACTTTCCTTTCTACCCTGTCCAAATGTAGCCTCTTTCTCTCGGTCCCTTTTTTTCTCTCATCCTATTTTGGTGCACTTCCAGGGGGGAAGTGGATGTATAGCAAGAACTGTTAAACAAGGTCTAATACAATCCATGCCTCCAAGACACGGATGCCATTAATCAGAACGATGGCTTTGTGCGAGAGAGGCCACAGGCTGGATGGGCGCCATGGGCCAATAATGCAGACAAGCCCCTACCTACCCAACCCACACCATCCCCTTTGGGACTTGGTATTCATTCTTCCTACCCACCCCCCAGCCAAATCCTGTGCCCAACATTCCCACAAAGGCCTTCTGCAGAAACCTATCATAACAGGGGGGGAAAAGTTTCCTTTCATTCTAAGTTCGCTAGACAAAAAAAAAAAGTCCTAAAGCAACTCTAACCCACAAGAACTTGCAGGGCCAGGCCATGGCTGAGGTTTTTGTCTAGTCATACTAGGTGTCTCTTTTGAAGAAAAAAAAAGTCATATTCTGGAAGGATCCCTTCCAGAAAGTAATCTATCAACAGAGGGTATCCCCAACAGAAGACCGTGTCCCCAGCATTTAGTGATCAGATATTTGTGAGAGCATAAAGTCCAGCTGGAGTCCTACTGGCCCACCTCTCCACACTTCTGTCTCACAGACAACAGCCTTCCTCACTTCCCATCCACAGGCCCAGAGGAGAGGCCTCGTAACTATAGGCAACGGAGAGCAAAGGAGCTTACGAACGATAGAGTGATTAGCATCTATGTGAGGACCTTTGAGTGGGTGCCATAAGTCCCCTCCCACCTCCCCCCCCTAAAAACAAATCCTTTTGCTGGGCCCAAGATGCCCAGTACTTAAGCATTCAGAACAAGCTCATCAGCAGAAGCTTGGAGATGCTCCTTGAAGACTTTTACCTCTTTATCAGCCATTTGTACCGAGCCTGAAAGAGCAGAGGGTCCTCAGAAAGGAGTGAAGAGGGGAATAGGGTAATGGTAATAGGGAGCTAGGGTAAGTAAAGAACTTGCAAATTTGATGTCTGCCTCTCACAGTCATGCCTACAGGGGGTCTGCAACCTCATCTACCTGTCAAGGAACAGATGATGTCCTCTGTTGCCTCTCTTTCTTCCTCATCACCCTGACTGATCTCCATTCAAAGAAGGAAGAAACTCAACAAGGAAACAAAGAAGAGGGAAGAAATGAAATGAACAGAAACTAAAGAAAGCAGAAGCCTTCTGTGGACCATCTGGAGGAGCAGAGACAGTAACTACGACACTTGAGGAAACAGGTGCGTTACTAGACCAGCCAGAGACTGCTAGGGGCCAAAAGACAAGGCATGGCACACAGACATCTGTCATCCCAACATTTGGGAGGTGGAGACTGAAGAATTTGTCATTCGAGGCCAGCCTCAGCTACATAGCAAACTCCAGAACAGCCTTGGCTACGTGAGACTGTGTCTCAAAAACCTAAAAGGAAAGGTTATGGAGAGGGCAAAGAAATGAACGATGGAAAGTTAACCCGCCAGGTCAAGCATCACCCTGCTCCGATTTGCTCACCCCTCTTGGCCTTTGCTCTGCTTTACCTTCCTGCCCACAGACTAAGTGTCATTCCCCCAAGTGACCCTACCTGACCCTACCCTGATCTTCTCTCCAGATTCAACTCTGAAACAGACCCGCTCCAGGTAGCCTTCCCTCACTCCCTGGGTGGGTAGGCATCCCATCCTCTCCGTGGGTTGTAGTCCCCTGTTCCTACGTGGGGACCACACGTATTTAGTAACCAGTGAGTAAACTGATCCAGGTACCAGAAGAGCAAACACCATGACCAACTAAAGGGAGTCATTTAAGTCTGCAGTTTCCTACCCCTCCTGTCATTGTCTGAGATTTATGTCAAGGTTTTGCATGAGCTAAGTCAAAGGAGTCCTGGGAGAATGGCTTCTGAGTGGGACAAAGAGGCCATTCAGTGGGAGAGTGGCTCCTCTCTATGACAGAATTTTCTGGAAGCTTTCCACAGCACAGGGCCGCCCCTCCTGAGATGGGAAAACAGCCAGTGGGGACAGAAAGTGGACAAGGCCTTGCTCAGCCAAGGGCTCTACCTGCAAGAGAGAATGAGCCTCAAAAGTTTATCAGTCCCTCCCAGCTGCCCTGCTGGCCAGAGGGGGCTGAGCAGGCCTCAGTAAAGAAGGAGAGGACAAATGAGAGTTAATGTTTGCAGGACAGCTCAAGGCTAGGGCAAAATCACCCACTTCCACAGCCGAGGGCCACTGAAGGTCTTCACCCAGGCAAAGGAGAAAGGTGCCATCAACCGCACCCCCACCCCCACCCCCAAAACCCATCCCTATACAATGGCTACTTCCATTGGCACAGATAGGAGCAAAACAAAGATGACTGAGGACTAAAAGGTTCCTCCCCAAATAAAGCTGCAGCACACCTACCCGCCCCCAATCCCTCCCAGTGAAGGCCTCATTACTTCTCCTTGCAATCTCCCAGGCTCCCTTCTGGAAGGCTTCAAAGTCACCACCAACCAACCCTTCCTGACGCACAATGGCATTTAATAATTGCTTACGGTTCTCGCCTGGGAAGCCAAGCAAGCACCCACAATTCATTACATGTGTGACCTTTCGAGCCCTCGGCCCCCAAATGATTTTCACTCACTTTAATCTGAGTCCGATTCAAAACAGATATGCTGTCAGCAGCCACAGTTCCACAGCCCCAGAGATGGGGCAGAGCCTACGGCTAATCTTTTAGTGCCTTAATCATAAAATGCGGCCCTTCCCCAGCTGTTTTCACCCAAATAGCCAGGAAAGGGGATGAACGTGGTGCGAGAAAAGGAGAATTAATGAACTGCAAGGTAGTGCTTCAGTAAACCAGATTGAACGCTAAAACTTTAGCTGCGCTCTCTGCAATTGAGAGGCTATTTTACAAACACCCAAACCAGACGCTCAAAAGCCTGCATTTCCCAGAGGAGCCGCCATGACACGACGTGCCAGGTCGAGGAAAGGACAGACAAAACACTTGGCTATATACCGTCATTTTTTTTTCTCTAAAATATGACCACTACGGATTTTTTTTGCAAAGTGATGCAAAGTGCATTCAACAGGTCCACACATGCACTGAGTTCGCCTAAATTTAGTGGGTGTTAATTGAAATCAGAGCTACAGTCGTTACCACCGACAGGTTTCTAAACACTACCCAATAAATTGTATGTCTGTTTCAGACCCTCTGTGACAGCTGGCAGTGAAAAACAGAAAGAGGACACACACACACCCCTTGGGGGGAAAAAAAGGGTCTTCTGATATCCTTCAGTATGCTCAGCAAAGATCATCTGTACAAGGGTCTGGCCTGTGTCTGTGTGCAAAGATGTGTGTGTAGATAAACACGAGGTAGGCGTGCGTGCCTTGCCCATTTTTAGAAGGTGAGCAGGAGATGTGTGCAGCCACACAGGCCTCCTCTCCATGCTCTGGTACCCTGCTTCTATGAAGTATGCACTTCCAGTGAAACAAAACAGGCCCTTCTCAGCGTGGCGTAAAGCAGCCTGGTTTATGAAGGAAGGAGCTTTTGGGTTCAGCTTATGGACACTCTTTTAGATGAGCTGTTTCCCTCCCTTTCTCCGTGGCCTGGCTTAGCAGCATCAGGTAGGCCTTGTTTTAATTTAAAAAGCAAAATTAAAATCTCCTCCTCCAAAACAGAGCATTTAAAGGTCAGCCAGGCAATGTCTGCCACACATAGAATCTGAAGGGAAGGAGGGGACGGTTAGGAGACGGAGGGAGAAGTGAAGAAAGAGAATGGGATTTCCAGTTTCCCAAGAAAAACACCCGCTCTATCCTCCCGATTACTCCCTAGCTCGTTGCAAGTTTTCGTGGCTTGAAAGAGGTCTTTTCTGTACTGAATCATGACCAGCTGCAATGAGAAAAAAAGGGGCTGGCAAGCCTGGCTGTGGGCCCCACATCCTTTCCCTTCCTGGGAAAAGTCCTCCCAGGACCCTCCAGGTCCCAGTAAGATTACAGACCGTGTCAGGGATCTACTCCACCCAAAATAATTTCTTGAGGTTGAAGCCATCTGGAACAGTCCAGTCCGCACGTCCCCTTTTCCATAACACTGTCGTGCCTGCCTGTAGGAAGGATGGCCTGGACACTGGTACGTGAGTTAGGCCTGCTGAGCAGCAGGTAAACACTCAGGAGGAAACAGTGAGACAAGCAGGGTGTCAGGGCTAACCCCAGACCGACTCCATCACACACAATATGGACGGCCTGAGGACACACTCAAGTTTGGGCAGCCCTCCTTCGAGTCTGCCCATCCTTGACCAGGACGTGCCTCGCTGAAGTCCCCTTGTTCCCACCGTCCCTAATGCCCAGGCTGTCTAGATCCTGCTGAAAGCGGAGAGAGAGAAGTACAAGAACGGTTTTCCATCACCAAGCCGGCTACCTCCTCCCGGCAGCACTCGCGGGAGCCAGCCACAGGGCCGTGGACGCCCAGGCTGGAGTGCATCTTCCAGCGCCCTCCCTGCTCCTTGTTTCCATTCTGTTATGCCTCTCATCAGTCAGGTAGGAAGATAACCGAGAGAGAAATTGGAGGAGAACAATTGCAACAGCTCAAAATCCATGCAAATCAGCACCTAGGATCCTACCCTGGAGTGTTTTTGTGTTGAGGCAATTCTGTGTTTGTCGGAGAGGTGACCTTATAATAAATAAATATCTGTCTTGCTGAGGAAGAGTTCTCTCCTAACCCTTATCAAGCTAATTATACCAGCACAACACAACGTTTCCCTAAATGCTTGATCACTTCATCCTGTTACTCGGGAAATATTATTTTAAAGAGGTGTGATAGATGCAAAGTGAAACACTCGGATTTCAATTCCAGCCCCAATTCCCGGATCCCCTCTCTGAGTAATTTAGGGACTTCCTCCAGATAGTTTTTCATATTCTTTTAACTGACATTTTATCTTTATACAGTATCTCGGAGAATGAGCACGCGCTAAGACAATGACAGCCAAGAAGGCCTGTCATTTCTCATTCCGACAAAGACAGATGTCTTACACTGGCTTGTGCCAATAATAGATCCAACAAAAAACAAAAGAGACTACACCTGCCGCTGATGTAAAGGCACCAATTCACATTTGTGACACTCATTTGTCAATTAACAGATTTCTTCCATTGTTGACACACGAGACTTAAAAGATGTGGGCTCGAATGTGATGAATTAAACAAGACAGATGAGTAAGCTGCGAGCTGCAAAGTAATGCTATAATGTGCTTTAGATATGAATATCAACTGACACCCCTGACAGGCCATACAAGGTTTTATTTCATTTTGCACTGTATCCAGGCTTCATACTTTGTCTTCTTTGTTCGCTTTTCATCAAGCTCCTAACATCTCATTCTGACAGCCAGAGACATTTAAGGCACTTTCGTTTCAAATGCAAGTTAGCGTACTTGATTTGTCATTAAAATGCAAAACGATTGCCTTGCTGGTGCAGGTAAATGTAGGTATGCTTAAAAACTGTTGGGTCTGCACACGCAGAGCTGAAAACGGGCTTGGGTGCTTGCTCTCCCCGTGTTAGCCAGCCTGGAGGCCTGGCAGGGCCCTACTCCACACCGTTTTTTTGACAAAGGCCTGCACAGAGAGCCCCCCAGGAGCTTCCAGTCACAGAATTAGCCAGTGGCAACCCACGGGCAGAGAAGGGAGCCAGGCCTCTGGAAAGCAGTGTTCCCCTCTTTGAAGTGCTCTGCAGAGCTGCAAGTTGAGCTGAATGCACACAGCACTGAGCAAATGCAGAGCACACATAGGCAGGCTCATGTCAGCATGCTCATAGAGATGGACCCCATGGAAGCCCCATATGTCAGCCCCTCTCCATCTCCACCAGTGAAAAAGAAAACTCCCAAAGCCTGGACACTCTGTAAGAGAGACAGCAGGGTGGTGAGAAAGGGGAATGGATAAAGAGCACACACCTTGCTCCAAAACACAGCCTCTCAATACATGGTCAGACCGCAGAGTCAGGAAGATGCAGGCCAGCGTTCCTGAGCTCTCCAGGCTCTCACTGAAAGGAGCTCGCTCTGCACATAGAGAGAAGGCACCAGACACAAGCCAGCATGGTGGCACATACCTTTGATCCCAGTACTTGGAAGGCAGAGGCAAGTGGATTGATGTGAGTTTGAGGCCAGCCTAGTCTACATAGTGAGCTCCAGGACAGCCAAGGCTACATAGTGAGACCTTGTCTCAAGGAATAAATTAATTAATTAATTAATTAATTAATTAAAAATATATATATATGTATGGATGTATAATATGCATATATACTGGACTCAGAAGAATCTTCAAAGACTTTACGAAGTCTCCCCCAGGTCCATGGCTGCTGCCGTTTTACTTTGCTGGCCAGTCACATCTCCGTGCCACTATCCACGTTCTCATCAAGTCTAGGACAGAACGTACACAGCTTTCCCTGCCTCTTTATGCTTTCCATCCTGAGGGTCCCCTTGTTGTGTTCTTACATTAACACAATAAAGTTATATTCTTTATATTTCAAAAATGTGCGTGTTTTCCGCTTATTAATTTAGGATTTGTTACATGGACCTCAGCAATAAAACTAGTGATATCGGTAAGAAAAAGATTTCTTTCTCTACAGACGCTTCATGGAAAAATGTCTAAATAATTATTTAGTTCAGTGATCTTGCTCTTTGGCAAACTACCTCATATGTACACGCATAAGCACGTATGTGCCATGTCACAGCTTTGAAGGCCGGAGGACAACTTGCCCGAGTTGGTTCTCGCCTTCTACAGCTCGAGTACAGGGGTCAAACTCAAGTGAGCAGGCTGCTTGGCCAGCACCTTTGTCTGCTGAGCTACCATGAAAGCCCTCAAAGTGCTTCTTACCAAACCAAAAAATAGAAAAATACATATGTATCAACATAGATCAAACAATAAGATAACTAATAATAACTGAAATTTGCACATTTATATGAAAAGAAAATTATGTTGGCAGTAAAAAAAATCCATGAGAACTAAACTTCATAAAACATTAAAAGAAAATACAGGTTGCATGGCCTTGTAAACAGTCTAATCTCACTCTTGTAAAACTTTATACATATTCAAATGTTAGTGGAGTTTTTTTGCTCTGTAATAGATTGTGGGTTATTTTTTATTTCCTTGTGTATATTTTTCTGAATTTTTATATTTGTATAAAATAAATATTTTGTTTATAATTACAAGAGTGTAAAAGAAACTTTTAAAAAACTAATTTTATTTCCTTAGTATGTGGTGGGGTAAGCTATGTGTGGCACATTGTGCACATGTGTGCAGGTGTATGCATCTGTGCACGTGTGTGAAGAAATCACACATGCAGAAGAAATCTCCTGTTCTGTTGCTCTTCACCTTATTCCTCTGAGGCAGGATCTCTCATAGGTGCTAAGCTGAGAGGCAGCAAGCCTCTTCTCCCTGTTCCCAACAGCGCTAGCATTCCAGGCAGAAGTCCGGCCACACTCATATCTTTTACAAACAAAATGGAAAGTGAGGACCAGCACCTAACTAAGGTTGCCCTCTGACCTTCACACGCATGCCAGCATATGCACGCCCTTACCCACACACACATGTATATGCATACAAAGTGGGGGGAAATAGCTCAGAGATCCAGAGTGGTGATGACCCACAGGCCCAGCAGCTCAGCAGACTGAGATGGAAAGATCCCTCAAACCCAGGAGTTCAAGACAAACCTGAACAATGCAGTGAGGCCCCACCTTTCCCCACAAAATGGCGATCAGTTCTTCCTCCTGCCCTGTGAGAAAGCTGGTCCTGAGACTCAGTTACAGTCTGAGCCTTGGAGCAGGAGCCATGGGTAGAAAAGTCCTCCCTGCTCTGAGTTCATAGAGGTACAAATAGATTTAAAGAAACAGTAAGTCGCTGGAATTCATTAAATAAAATGGAATTTCACTCTAGCATTTGGCTTTCTTAGAGTCTTGCTATATCCTATTTAGCACTTAATATTCCTTTGGAGGGTTGCAACAGGGTCTCACTATATATCCCAAGTTGACTTTCAACACAAGAACTTCCTGCCTCACACTGTGAGTGCTGGAATTACAGGTGTGCCCCACCACGCACAGCTCTCCTTAATATTCCATGGAGACTAATAATAATTATGCTTAGTGTACTCTAATGAAGATTTGCTTCCTTCCTACCCTGTTCCCCTCCCCTTAGAACAGAATTAAATTGGAGAAAGTTCTCTCTGTTGTCCTTGCCCAAGGGAAGTGTGGCCATTCAGTTTTGTTTTTAACTGTGGGGGATTAAATCAAAGGCCTCGCCCATGCTAGACACGCACTCTACAGCTGTGTCCCGCAAACCCTGGCCATTCACACCTAGTGCTTTACAATCTGAGCCCTGCACTTTTACAAACCTTTCAACGCCACACAACGCTAAAGACAGTTCCACTCACAAACAAAAGAATCAAAAGTGACAAAAAAGAACTCTGGGGATAGGTGTTCTGCTGGGACACCTTCTGCGAGTACAAAACTCACATTTCACATTTGATCTTCATGGCCCTGCTAGGCCAGCACCATTATCGCTGGCTGGACAATGACAGTTAAATGGCCTCGTCAGCAGCTCACTGAGACCTCGGGATGGACTACAGAAGAATGCCTGTAGCTCTTCCTCCAGCACATCCTCCAGCCTGGGTGCCGCTGCCTTCCTGGTCTCTGACAGTGACTCCCAACTGTAAGCTAGCAAGAGTTTAGGTTTCCATTTAAAAGCAAACACACAGCCTGTGGTCCTTTGGGGTTACTATGGCTTAGGGACTTACCAGCATTCGAACAACAGCCTTTGTGACCTAAGTTGACCCCGGGGAATAAGACAATGGACAACTTCTTCGAGACAACAGAGACTTGGGCTCTTAAGAGTTGTCCAGATGAACACAATCAAGAAGACCAAAACATACCAGAGATGGAAGCAGACAGGGTCCTGGAGGTCCATAAAGAGGCGAAAAAATAAAAGTTACTCAACCTTGCCAGAGGGAGACTTCTAAAATCAAGAACGCCTGACTTCACCAAGTTGCACTTTATTGCACCTCACAGATATGGCAACGTCACAGAAGCCAGTCGGCACCAGGTTTTCTACCAGCTCGGATAACCCTTAGCATTTTTAGCAGTAAAGTATTCCTTAATTAAGGTGTATGCTTTCTTAGACATGACGCTGTTACACATTTAACAAACTATAGTGCAGTGTAAACATAACTTTTATATGCACTGGGAAATCAAAAACTTTGTGTGACTCACTTTATTGCAACATTCACTTTATTACGGCAGTCTGGAACCCAACCTGCTATCTCTCTGAGGTATTCCAGCACTCACAGCCTAGAATTTTTATTGCCTCTTGGGGAGAGGGGGAAAAAAAGCCAGATAAAGTCAAACATAACTTTAGGAAGAAAACAAAACAGCAATAGCCTTTGCAGGGTAGGGATGGGATCCTCCTTTCAAAGCCTTGGAAGGCAGGATTCTCCTCAGATTATTACCAACCTACACCAGTTTGCCAGCAAAGACGCCTGAAGGCAAGAGGAGGCAGTCAAGCTGATTCTGTGTAGCCTGGTAGAGCAGACAGCTCAGCTGTTGGGCAAAGCTACATTTCCACCTTGGCCCATAGGAAAGCCATTTGATCACTGCACATTTTCACTCGTGTCTCAACTGTGGAGTCATGGCTCTTACTCGCCATAAATGTGAAGAGGGTGACAGGGGAGGGAGGTTGAGGAATGGGCGGCATGCTGCCTCTTCTAAAGTAAGCTAAAACCCACTTAGTCAAGTAAACTCCCAGAAGACTCTGTGTTCCAAACTACCATGAGCGTAACCCTACCTAGGGTTATAGGGAAAGAGAGGTTGCTACCCCATCTTGATAAACTTGCAGTCCAATGGATGATGAAGTTCTTACAGAGACCCCAAGCCATGTGCAGTACCACAGAGGTACAAACTCCCCTGAGACTGGCTGACTGCGCCCCTAGGCAGACTGAAGAACAGTAATAAACATAATTTCTCCCCTTCTGAAGGAGCACAGGGCCGGCCCACAAGGCCTTGCAGGGTACAAAGGGGCCTTGCATGTTTGCGGCTCAAGTTATAGAATAACTCCATTAGCTGTGACCCTTCTAACAGCATAATTGCCACTTATGCATGTCAGTGTGGACGCTCAGTCCTTGCCTGGCCTGCGAATGGGCTGCCCTTCTTCAATACAGATGTCCTCTCTCCCACCTCGGGCCTGTAACTCCACTGTGAAGGCTCATGTTTTTTCCCCAGTCCTTCCTTACCTGACTAGCCTCCCTAAATGACTAACATTGCCAATGTCTGCATGCCACAACCAGCCCTACTCCACACAGGATGGAAGCTATGTCTTCACATGCTGGAAGAAGTGTACATGCTCTCCATTTGTCTCTCCCAGGACCCTAACCAGTCCCCAGGGGCACAAAGCTCAGGGTCTCGCCATTCAAAGCCTTGATGTCATACAAACCACAGACTTGATTCACAAATCTTGACCCAACAGGCCAGTCCTGCCCACCCACTGTGATCTGACAAGGTCTCCATCACTTTGTGAAGTCACCCTTGATGGAGTCCTCCCCTCTGAGAATATCCTGGGTACCAGCATCTACATGATGCCTCCGTCACTTAACTGGGCTGGACCGTCCTGGGTGTACATCAGGACACTCATGTGGGTGGCTCCTGAGGCTCACCTGGGGTCATTCACCTGTTCTACCTTGTCTCCTTGGCACCATGCCCATGAATGCAGCCCCTCATTTCTGTCTAACTCAGTGATAATGTCAGCAGAGGTAACTCCAACGTTCCCCAAGCTCCCTGGGAGTGAACATAGCCTCACAGAACATTCCAGGTGTCTGTGTCCATTCTACTTGAATCACCTCATCTCCGCATCGAACATGCATGCTTTGGCAGGAGAAAGCACCCCATCTTTAAGTTGCAGCTGCCCAGGAACCTAGTACCAGAGCCCTCACGGGATCCTTGTCTCCCACTGTCCGAGAGTCTACAACAGTATCTAGGTATGGATAATGGACATATGGGAAGATACAGAAGTTTACCCTCTCGGCCCCTGAGGACAGACAGCTCTAAAGAGGTCACACTGTTCGGAGCAGAGCCTACCGGTACTTCATTGACTGTTGTATCTGTCATGACGCTGCATGAACCAAGGTCTTGGAGAAAGCCTACCCACAGGCACTTGCATCAGAGGGATGAAAATGGCACTGTAGCTAGAAAGACCGTTGTAACCTGGCTGGCATCCTCTAAACAGTGGCAGCTCTCAGGCTGACTTCCACCTCCAGCTAAGGAGGAAAAAGACAAAATGAACTTTAAAAATACACAGGTGAGCTTATCTCTCTAGTCGCTCTTCTAAAGCTGCGTGTCATAGGCTGGGACAAGTCCAGGGTCCCCCGGGGCAGGGCCCAGGGCATGGATAGACAATGACTCTGGACAACCATTGCCTGCATCCATTTCTCTAAACCCATTTTCTGAATTTTCTTAACTCAGCTCCAAGGGAAGAATCCGTTGGCTATTTCCACTTGCAGTGGGTGGGATAGCAGCCTTTCTGTGACGTTGATCCAGCTCGGGTATTTGAGAAGAGTTCACAACAGTGAGCCAGTCGGGAACCTTCCATTCCAGTGTCAGCACAGAGGCAGACATCTGCCTCCCACGTGCCTTCCCCCAGCCATCTTCTGCTCTTAGGACACAAGCTGAGGCATTTAGAGGGGACAATCAAGATACTATGAAGGACATAACCCTGGGATAAATTCTAACGTACTCCCCGCAAAGACGAGCAAGCCAGTGGGCAGGGGCATGCGCACACAGCTTCTCAGAAGGCAAGGGCCAGTATGCTGTCAACCTGCCCATCCCTTGCCCTCCACGCCACTAACCCCACAGACACACTCTGTAAGGCTTCAGCCACAGAGATGGCGCCTAACAAATGATAAAAGGAAGAAGAAAAACAGAGTCAACAACAACAAAAACAAAACCTAGGACTTCTAAAGAGCAAAACTTTCACAGCTTGGGGGGGTACGTGAAAGAGGAACAGCATCAGGTCTTGCAGGGGGTAGCAGGGGGTGCAGGATGGAACATTTCCACACAGTGATGTATTTAAAAAGAACGCATCAGAATCAAAAACAATCCCTTGTGCTATTATTTCTTAAGCAACCAGGGAGCCAAGCAAAGCTGGCTCTAATTAGCGCAACTTTCCCGTGGCAGAAATAAAGATGCAGTGGCTCCCTTTGTCAACGTCCTGGGTGCTTCTCCTAAACATCTACGTGTCACTCAAGGGTGAACAGACTGTAAAATCCAGCAGCCAGGTCAAGACACAGGGGACAAAAAACAATTCCAAGGAGCACATTCTGGCAGTGGTCAGAGGCCAGTTTTCTTCAAATTATCCATTCACTCTCCTCCTCCCCCTCACACTGCTTTTCAGGGGCCTCCACGGAAGAGCAGGTGCCCTCTCTAGAGGCATTCCACCCTACCTTGATTTAACTTTTCTGGGTAAACAAAGATCCCAAGGTGAATCTCCCCATGTCCCCTGGACCTCTCCCATTACATCAGACAGAAGCTCCAAGTGTCTTTGACACCCCTCCCAATTACCAAAGTGTTTTCCCCTCAAAAAGGTCCCACTACCCGCTTATTAAAATAATTTGAAGCTTTCACGGGGGAGACCATTTTGTCTGAATACTGTAAATAATTTAAATGACTCCTTGTATATAAATATTTAATATCAGAAATTGATTTCCAAATGAAACACACATGAAAGATGACCAACACCAAGCCATGTCTGGGCACACACTGGTGTTCACAGTCATGGCAGCATTTTGGGGTATCTGAAAAGGCAAACTCTCTGCCATATCACACTGGATTCTGTGTACTACATGCAGTACATGAAAACTGCCTCCCTGAGCTCCCTTTGTGTCAAGCTAGGAAGCTACCTGGTACAATCTTCAGGAAGAAAACCCCAACAAACCCCTGCTTTTCAGAGAAATGCTGTAAGTAGATATGATAGAAAAATGACGCTGAATGATTTTTTTTTAAATCACATTCTAAAAACATTCAGCTTTTCTCGGGTAAGCTGAGGCATTTTAGCATGCAGTCCTGCAAAGGTTCTGGTTACTAACTCTCATCATGTGACAAGAGGGAAAGGAGGGGAAAAATCTGTCTAGAACTTGTGAGAAAAAACAGGGCTGTGATGTGACCCCAAATCCCCAAACACGCACGGTTTCTCCCTGAGCAGTGTGAACCCTGAGTGGGATGAACAGCGGTCACATTAGAAAGGGTGGACAAAGAACAGAGGCCCGCGATAAACACCGCTCGCTGACCAGGGCCCCAGGCAGTGCAGAACAAACCAGCCTGAGACAAATGGGCACTGAGACCCCAGCACTAACTTTCCAGGTTTTCAGGCAGCTTAGGAGTGTGACCGCCCAGGACCCCAGCAACTCTGAAGTGAAGCAAAGAAAATAACATGAGCAAGCGACCCAGGCCGAGCCCCTCTCTCCCATCGCTCCCCTCTCTCCCCTCGCTCCCCTCTCCAACAATTCTGGCCAAGTCTGTTCTTCTATCTCTTCCATAGCTCCCTAAGAATAAAGGTAACCAAGACTGAGGGGAGACTGAGCCAAGCAAAAGGTGCCTATTTCTTCCACGAAGCCAGCGGTATAGAACTGATCAAATTAGTGCACACATACAAAACCCGCAAACGCATGTCGCATACCGCAAAGCACAGTCTCTGCTTGTGGAGTCTAAGAACCCACACACATACATATATAAAAACATAGTTTCTTTTACCAGAGCAATAGCTAAAAGGGGGGGGATGTAACTCAAGCTGTAGGGAAAGGTAAATCATATCTTGCCTTAGACTCAGCGATCAGCTCAGTGTAGCTAAATTAGCGAAACACTCCCTTGGTGTTTGTGTTCTCTTTTCCCTTTCTTTTCCCCTTGGTAAGCAGAGTAGGGGTGAAGTGTAATAAGTCAAAAGACAAAGCGGCTTCAAAACAAAATCGGTTATTTGTAAACAATCCTTCTGGGGGATTTTCCCCTCCTCTCCACGCCACCCCAAGAAAAACAGCCCTGCCAGTTATAATAGAAAGCCGAGTAAAGACAAATCAATTAGCTTGCTAATTTCTCCCCTTCTCATTTATTTAGCGCTGCACTGTATTTGTCGTAATTGACTACAATTATGTTAATTGCTAACTCCGGTATAATTACTATATTTATTGTCATTGAGCAGGCGATGTACCCACAGCAAAGCTGGCATTTGTTGGGCATCGAGAAAGCAAACTGTCGAGAGGTGATTCTCCGCAAACCGGAGGATGTGGCTTCCACAAATGAAAGGGCAAAAGAGATTTCATGCAATGTTAGTTTGAAAGCACTGGTTCATTAAGGATATTAATTTTCTGATAACTACACATTTAAGCGTGACACACTCCGTGCGCAGTATCTACAGGATTTCGCAATTATTAATGCGTGACAGTTTCAAATGCTAAGTGAATCAATTAAACAGCAGCATTCACAATCTGAGAAGAGATAACTGCTTCATAACTACCTAAGACTACAATTTTCACATGACAAAAAAGAGCCATTGAGGCGCCTTCAAAACCTGACAGGTCAAGAAAGAAGTTTGAAACAAAAGCACCTTCCAGCCATCATCTCCCCTCTTTACTTGTCAGATCAACTTTGCTGGTGTCTCCCCCAGAAATGCATCACATGCCAGCTGCCACAAGGTGATTTTTCATGTCTTGTCAAAGAAATCTTTTATTCTATTTGCTCTGCATTAACATGTTACATTTATTGATCAAGGGCCTGTTCGGCAGCCGCAGCAGGGCACTGAGCTCTCCATGCCTACGGGGCTTTGATGTCCCGGTGACATTCGAGCCCGAATAATGCACATACTAAATGGATTTAATGCAGAAATGTGTTTGGGCCTGACAGTTACATTAATAACAGCCCCTCACACTGATAAATATGCAATTGCTACTATTAAGAGTTACCCAATTATGGGGAAAATATTTCTCTACCTTATAAATAAATCCATCAAGGGGAAAAAAAGTTTTAACAATGGTGCATTTTCTTAAAAACACTTCAGAAGCAGGAGACAGGCTGTGTGGGGGCTAGAACCCCCACTTTTGCCCCGCTTCCAATTGTTTTTAATAAGTCTTGCTTTGTCTCAAGAATGGTTGGGGTTTTTTTTTTTCCTTCTTCTTCTTCTTCTAAACCTCTTTTGTTGGTCTTCTGTGTTGTGCCCATCTCTTGTTTCTGCATAACCAGAGAAAAAGCAGACACCCTGGAGAAGGAAGAACACGGTTCTGCGTAAAGTCAAGAGAGGAGCTCAGGGGGGCTGGGGGGCACAGCTGATCTCCATAATGGTGCGTCTGGGGAGGAGCCTTTTTTTTTCCAGCTCTAAAGAAAACCTGACCGACCGTGTGTGTACCTCATATGTCTAAACCCTAAGCGGCCTTGTGCTACAGCGGTGATGAGGTAGGGTCCAAAAGGAAAAGAAGAAGCAGCTGGGGTGGAAAGTCTCAGCCAGGGAGAATTTGTCGTTATTATATTCCTACAATTAAACACAGACACCCAAGTGCAAAAAAAAAAAAAAAAAAAAAAAGGATAATGGCCCCTTTCATCATTCAGGAACATAGAACAGCTAAAATCACCAACAGTCAGTCCCTGAGGAGACCCAAGAGGCTTTCCAGATAGGGAGCATACGGGAGTGTGAATCCATGTGCAAGTGAACATACACACACACACACACACACACACACACACACACACCATGTCTTTTTCTCTGACTCAAAAGCCAAAGTCCACTGTCCAGGGGCTGAGAAAACAAGGCTGCATCGTTTGTCCCATGACCGTGACCTTGGGTCTGAGCCAAGCTGCACAGCCTAAAGGGAAAGGAGACGCAGCCCAGGGTGGTTCCGCTGGGAACCCAGGCTGCCTAGCCCACCTGGGCCTCCTGGAGTGCTGCTGCTCTAAACTTCCAAAACTAGAGCTGGACTAGGAGAGCAGGAGGAAAGGCAAAAGTTTGGAAGTCATTGTGGTGTCCTTGTACAAAGAGAGACAGACAGACAGACAGACAGAGGGACAGACAGGGATAGAGACAGACAGAGAGCGCGTGTGCCAATTTACATCACAAAACCAATTTAGAATAACTAGAAAGCTAAAGTCAGACCTGGCCCATGTAATACCATTTTTAGCCAGCCGTGAGGTCTGGGGCAAACATCTGGGCTTCCCTGATCCTCAGCCGCTTGATATGTGAAACATGGGTTCTGATAGTTACATTTGGAGAACGTAGGACTACAGTTGAACACACATGGGACGGGTTCTGTCCATCCTTAGGAGTAAGGCTTGCGTAATGTTAGCTGCTACTGTTAATAAGAAAATAAACGTAATTGCTGGAAGCGTTTGCTCAACTCCCCATCCTAAGACCCCCTTGGAGAGGGGATGGGTCACCTCTCAATAGTAGCTGCCAAGCGTCTTTTACCATGAAGGCCATCTAGGGAATCCTTCTACCAAAACTGTCTCCAAAGTGTCCACAGGTCCTCGGCGGAACGCGCACGCGCACAGATAAGCACTAAGCAAGGCACTTAGCATCCTTAGCCTCGTGCACTAAATAGCAGTGCAGCTACCCACACCATCACTGCAACAACGGCAGCCTCCTGCAGCAGCAGGACTCTGTGGTAGAGAACCTGGCAGCCCAGCGACAGGAAAGTACATAAGAATTAAAGGCCCTGACCACTCTTCTACCCTGCCCACCCCAAAGCACCAAAGCCATCCTGGTAGAACAGGAGGGGCAACAGCGCTGACACCATGACAGCTCACAGTCACATCCTCTGAACAGACAGCAGGGCAGAGATGTGGGGAGCACTGAGGCCTCAGGTTCCAGGGGGGAGAAAAATGGTTGCAATGATGATAAAAGTTAATGCTTAAAACTCTAGGAATGTTTTTTAATTTATTTATTTTGATGTACTTTGGTGTTTGGCCTATATACACGTCTGTGCAAGGGATGCACTGGAATTTGAGTTACAGACAGTTGTGAGATGCCATATGGGTGCTGGGAATTGAACCTGGGTCCTTTGGAAGAGCAGCCAATGTTCTTAACCACTGAGCCATCTCTCCAGCCCCAATTCTAGGAGTTTTTAATTCGAGAGACAGACAGTAGAGGAAATACGGAGGCAAAGCTGATGGAAAGCACTTCCTGTGAGTCACAGTATGGCCATCCCTGAGAAGATTAAGCTCAGAAACAACCTGCAGCCTGCTACAGTTCTCTCTGGCTGCCCACTACTCTCAAGCCAGTCTTACCTCTGTGGGCCCAACACCCACCCCACCTTCTGTACCCAGTGGGTAGAAATCTGGGAATATCAGGAAGACTGTGAGAGGGAGTGAAGGGAAGAAAACACCATGGCAACAACTCATGGGCTGACACCTGCCCCTGAGTGCCCATCCCTGCCTGATGTAGCCGAACTGTTTTCTGTTCTAGGACTCATGCCAGAGAGTGTCAGAAGTAGAGAAATCAGAATCACAGCTGAGGTGTCATATATGACCTGGCAGGTGGCTGTGCATTTTGCCTTTTGATTGTATGTTAGCTCGGTTGCTAGGGACACTTGAATACTCTTAGACACTTTAATACTCTTAGAACATAAAAGAGTTTCTCTGTTCTGTTGTTTTTAACCACATTGCTTAGCTTAGAGGGGATGGTGGTTCCAACATATGCAGAACGCTACTGGGTTTTTGCTTTGTTTTGTTTTATTTTTGAGACAGGGTTTCTCTGTGTAGCCCTGGCTGTCCTGGAACTCATTTTGTAGACCAGGCTGGCCTCAAGCTCACAAAGAATCACCTGTCTCTGCCTCACAGATGCTAGGATTAAAGTCCTGCACCACCGTGCCCAACTATGAATGCTGAGGCTCTTAAGAATCATAAAAGAGAGCTGGAGAGATGGCTCAGCAACTAAGAGCACCAGCTGCTCTTCCAGAGGTCCCCAGTTCAATTCCCAGCAACCACATGGTGGCTCACAACCATCTGTAATGAGATCTGATGCCCTCTTGCAGCATGCACCATATATGCACACAGAACACACCCTGATACATAAATAAATATATTTTTTAAAAAGAATAAGAGATTTATCAGTGAACAACACACTACAGAGAAGTCACAGTCTATCTTTGTTACTAACATCACCCCATTCAGAGTCACTGTGTGACCCAGGAAAGACCTGGGCATTTATATTTCAGAAATAATTTGTACATGGCCCTCAACTGTACAGACACTATTTAACAAGACCTGGTGCTGATGGAGCATGGTCCATGAGCCCATCATCTGTGGGGGACAGGTAGAGAATCTGTTCCCGGACCTATCCCTGATTGTCAGAGATTCAAAATATATGGCATGAACCAGCGTGACCTGTAAACTATCAGGAACAACTAGAAAACTACATTATTTGTAACAGAATAGGTTTGACTGTGCTGAAATTAAAAATTAGCCCCAAAGCCTTATAACACTTCCTCACTTAAAGTCCTCGTCCAAAATCGATGGGCACACTCATTTATGGTTGAAATCTGAGACCTACAGTAAGAGGAGAGGAGTGGGTTGGCTTTCTTAGAACTTCTGCCCAGTGGCCATCCCGAAGGACACAGAGGCGCAAACATAGGATGCTGAAAGAGAGGAAACCCTCGCTGCCCGTGAAGAGTCCCAGTGGCCACCAGAGAATGCACTGGGTTGAATCCAGGCTCTGAGCCTCCTTGATAGTATCCCATTGCCATGCTTATGGAGGACCCAGTAGATCCCAAGCAATGTAATAGGCATGTTACCTGTGCCTAGCAACAGAAGTAGGTCTGGGAGTTCTAGCCACAGCAGCCAAACACCCAAGTTGGGCTCAGTTCTGCCCAACTGCAGCACAAACAAGGGAGGCCCAGTGTATCTGCCCTGAAGAAGCCGTGACGATGTGCCAGATGCCCGTTTCATGGCGTGCAGCTGGGCTGGTGAAGAGGGCAGAGTCAGCGGCTCTTACCTGGAGCTGCCCAAACCGCCTCAGTCCTTTCCAGCCCCTCCCGGCAGAAGGCAGGCGGCAGCATGCAAGTTCCTATCAGAAATTTTCTTCTAAGCAATTTCCCACCCAACACATTTATCAGTGGCACTAAATAAGATGCGACTGCAAATAATTTAATTTTTAAAACGTAAGCTTCCTGTTGCCATAGATCAATTAAACCCTCTCACTTTTATTGCCAGATTGACGTGGGCATATTTATCACTGTTTACCACAGGAGCTCTGCTCTTGCCTGCTGTGTTCAACAAGCTAAGCAGGCAGCCCTCTGAAACCACTCAGGGCCGTGGGGAGGCAGACTGGGGCCACAAGCGTGACTCTCTCCCGGCCCAATCAGAAAGGGAAACTGATGCTAGGACAACTCACTCAAACGCGTTCTTTGCCTTGTACAGATCCAGAGGCCAACTGGCTAAGACATGGGCTTCTCTCATTAACCTAAAAAGTGAAAGGAGAACTGGGGCAGCTCAGGGAAGAACTTGGGATAACGGGCATTCATAGGTTTTATAAGGAGGCAACACGGCACCTGCACCAAAGCCCTTCCTTCGGAATTTGTCCAAAGTAACTCATCAGAGTATGCTCATTAGTGAATATTGTGAGGTTGTTTAGAATTGAGTTATTTGTAATGTGAAAAGTTTAGAAGCAACCTAACTGTCCAACACTAAGGAATGATCTAAGGCACCATCAAAAACTGTTATATAAAGTCTACTGCATGGCTTAGTGGGCAAAGGCACTTTCTACCAGAGTCATGGCCTGAGTTTGAGCTTCAGAACTTACATGGTGGAAGAAGAGAACAGACTAATACAAACTGTCCTCTGACCCTACACACACACACACACACACACACACACACACACACACACACGCATGCATGTGCGCACACACACAATGTAAAAATATCTTAATTATTATGCAATAGTTACCAAAATAAAAAAAATGTTTCCAACACAGTCTGAGCATATGCATCATGCTGATGCCATTGCAACGAGTGAGCCTACCACACAGCCATAATGTAATGCGGATATGTAACCACTAAGACTGTCAGTGACGTGAGAGGAAAACTGTCTCCTGCCTACCTTCCTGGTTTTTTTTTTCCCAGTAATCCTACACATATCATTACTACTTTTAAGAAAAACATTGCACAAATAAGTCTTAGGTGTTTCATATAAATACAGGTGTTAGGGTGTGATTGTTAATGCAAGATGCAAGCAAATTCGATGTGCAACTTGCCACTCCTCCTGGCTCTTGGCCAGTTAACATGCTCTACTCTCATTCCAAGGCAGACAACAGGATCTGGTCTTGGAAATTATGCCCCAAGAGCTCATGCCAGCCTGTTCCTGCAGCTGACCTGGTTCTGACCCACCACAAGAAGAATCAGACCCAGGCTATAAAGGCAGAAGACAGAGACTTCTGGGCTTTTAAGGGAGATTGAGGTTTCATCTCTTGCATCCATTTCCAACATACAACTTGATAAGACACCCAATGGCTCCAGAGACTTTGATCTCTGGAAAGACTCCCTAAAACAATATAGCCTGAATCCACAATTTATTTAAGGTTTTCCAAGACAGGATTTCTCTGTGTAGCCCTGCCTGTCCTGAACTTGATTTGTAGACCAGGCTGGCCTTGAACTCACAGAGATTCTGGGATTACAAGCATACACCACCACACTCGGCTTGAATCCACAATTTTATCAGGGAAGAACTAACCAATTTATTGGATAGTTCAAGTGAGAGAGAGATGGATTTACTATAGTTAATAGATGAGGTGTAATAGGAATGGAAGGACACGCACATACCAGCAAGTAAAGGTTCAGAGCTTTAAAATCTGTAATTATCTTTCTGCCAGTATGAATAGGTGCCCACAGGAAAGTGAGCAGATCTCTTTGCGTGTGTTGTATATGTATGTATTCATGTATATGTGTATTCTTAAAGAATAGTTTTTTAACACACAGCCAAGGAGCAGCAGGCAACAAGTAGAGTCCCACCTGGGTCTTTTTCCATGTGGGGATTAAAGTCAAGAGTCTCACACATGCTGGTCAAGTGCTCTGCCCCTGAGCCGCGGCTCCAGTGCTGAAGGTGACTCACAATGATGGGGTGTGTGCCTGAGAGTGAGGAACAGAACAACCCCGAAAGACATGCTCACCAATGCCTCGTTCCTTAACATCTTGGCAAGAGTTAAGTCTGAACCTGGCCAGCCATGAGGAGATGCCCTGGGACAGACCAATAACAAGCCAGGCAGTTACGTCATCAAAAAAAATCTCCAATAAAAGAAAGCTCAAAATCTCATGGATTCACTAATGAATTCTACCAAAGAAAAAGACGTTCATGCTAATCCTTGGACTGGCTCAAACAACAGAAGAGAAAGGAGCATTCCAAATGCATGTCACAATGCCAGCATTGCCCTATACCACAGCTGGACAACAACATTACTAATATCTCTGGTAAACTTACATTTTATTAAATTTTTTTCCCTGTGTCCAAGGTAACTTTTATCCTTTGTTATTTTGGCAAGGGCTGTGAAATTATTGATTTGTATACTTGTAACAATCCTGTCCCACAGTGTATGACGCTTTTTAATGTGCTGCTGAATTTGTTTTCAGAGGTACAGGAAAAAGCCTTCAACAGAATTCCGAACCCTTTGGTAGGACATGAATCAGGTACGGACAGGGTGCACTGCAGTATAATGAAGGCCTAAGGTCAGCCCCTCCCTGGAAAGCCATTGGCCGTTGGTAGCTACTGGGGGAAGGAAAGCCATTGTCGTTAGTGATGCACCCACTGGTGAGTCTCCCACACCCATTTGTGGGCATCTCTAGTCAAATTCAGTGGGCTGCAAAGCAAAAATACAAATAAAAAGAGATAGTATGGGAGAGGGTGCTCACTGAGGAGAGGGAGGTGATGGAGGCAGGAGAGAGACAAGAGAGGGCGGTCGGTGAGTATGGCCAAAACGTATCGTATACACGTACAAATCTGTCAAAAAAAAAAACTACATTTTTAAAGATTAAAACAGTGAACAATGACTTCAAAAAATCTGAGTTAAGATTTGTTTTTATTTTTACCCAGGCATAGCAGCAAGCCCTCAGGAGGCAGAAGCCAGTGGCTCTCTATGAGTTCAAGGCCAGCCTGGTCTACATAGTAAGTTCTAAGACAGCCAGAATTACACAGTAAGACACTGTCTTGGAAAACAACGAAACAAAAAACAAATAAAAAGGATTTGTGTTTCTTTTTAATTATGCTTGTGAGTAGAGGTGCCTGCAGGGGCCAAAAGACAGTGTCAGACCCTCTGGAACTGGAATTAGAGGCAATCGTGAACTACTTGGGATGATGAGGACTAAACGTGGGGCCTCTGCAAGAGCAGCAAGTGCTCCTAACTGCTGAGCCAGCCCTGCAGCCCATGATCTGAGTCCTGAAACAAGATCGCTGAACATAGACTGGCAAGATGGCTCAGCAGGTAACAGTGATTGCCACCAAGCCTGACAACCTGACTTCAATCCCAAGGACCCAAAGAGTGGGAGTTGTTATCCTCTGACTTGCATGTTCATCCTATGATGCAGGCACATGCATGCATGTCTACACACACACACACACACACACACACACACACACACACACACACATACGTGTGCACGCATACACACCAAATAAATGCAAAAACTTAAACATTGTTTTTTGAAAGTTATTTTTTACTTTTATTGAAAACAGATCTCCCCCTCCCCTCTCACCGCCCCTCCCATCTGCATCCACCCCCTTTCTGTCTTGCACTAGAAAACAAACCAGCTTCTCAGGGATAATAATAAAATAAAATAAAACAGAAACTAAGCCATTGAGCCCAAGAGAAATTTTTAAAAGAATGAAAAACTATCCAACTACACAATAAATTTGCCTCTGACAAAAAAATGCCCATTGTGAGGAATATGAACACTTCTGGTGCAAGCCAGTTCTGTGATAATTCACTAACTGATAAGCAGGGACCAGAACATTTAAGTAATTAGTATGCTTGTAAATATGGCCACATAGAGTGTATCCACAGCAGTAGCAAACACAGGTTTCTTGAGCCTGGGAGTTTAAATCTGCAGGAGCTGCAAGGAATGCATGGTTGTTATGTGTTGACCAAAGGCAGTCTTACACTTTGTACTGAATGTCACAACATTGAAAAACTGAATCTAATTGGTGACTAAGATCACTTTCAGAGAAAAGGTAGAAAGTCTATATATGACAGCCCCAGAAAACGTGGCACTGAACAGTAACAAGCTGGGAGCTTCTCCTCACACACAGGACAAGGATACCCACCCTTGTCAGTTTTCTTTGATATATTTCTAGAAGTCTCAACCAAAGCAATTAGTCAAGAAAAAGAAATAGTGAGACTCTAAATCAAAAGAATAGAAGGAAAATTGTCTCCATTTGCCCTTGTTATGACCACACTCACAGAAGCCACAAAGATTCTATCAAAACAAATTCAGACAAGTCAGCAGGTATAAAATCAATATATAAAAGTCAGTTCCATTTCTATACACTAAGAACAATCCAGAACAGATTCAGCAGACAGTCCCAACAGAACTGAAGGAAAAAATAAAACACTTAGTGATAAACTTAACCAAAGAAGTGAAAGACCTCCTCACCAAGAACTATAAAACACTACTGAAAGAAATTAACAACAATACAAATAAATGGACAACAGGCTGTGTTTGTGGACTGGATGAGTTGCTAAATGGACTTTATACTTACAATACAATCCTTACAAAATCGAAACATTCATCACAAAACCCAGATGACCACAAAAGACAGCCAATGTGATCTCAAGCAAAAGGAAGAAAAGCTAACACAAACTATCTAATTTCAAAATACACTACAGGGATACAGTCACCAAAGCAATCCAGTATCACATAAGGTAAGAGTGGGGCACAACACAGCACCCAAACATAAACCTATCCACTCATGGCTAAGTGCTCTTCAACAAAGGCACCAAGACCACACCAGGAGAAAGGATGCTCTCCTCAATATAGAGGCTTAAACATGCCAGGCATGGTGGCACACGCCTTTAACCCCAGCACTCAGGGAGGCAAAGGCAGGCAGATTACTGTGAGTTCAAGGCCAGCCTGGTCTACAAAGCAAGTCTAGGACAGTGAAGATAACACAGAGAAACCCTGGACTCAAAACGACAAAAAACAAAACAAGAGAGAGAGAGAAAGAGAGAGAGATGCTTAAACATAAGACCTGGAACTGCAAAGCTACTAGAATAAAACAGAGCAATTATTTCTTTTTTCAATTTTTTCTATTCTTTGAATTTATAATACAATTACGTCATTTTCTGCCTTCCCTAGCCTCCCTCCAACTCCTCCCATGTACTTTCCTCTGCTCTCTCTCGTATTCGTGGCCTTTTAAAATTTGTAACGTGTGTGTACATATACATGTATATATTCCTAAATACACAAATACAACCTGTTTGGTCTGTGTAATGTTCCTTGTGTGTATGTTTTCAGAGCGGAGCTTTTGGCATTGAATAAACGGTTGGTGCGTTCTTCCCTGGGGAAGACTATTTCTCCCGCTCTCAGCGCTCCTTAGCTGCCTGCAGTTCTTCGACTGGAGTTGAGGTCTCCTGGGCTTCTCCCACTCCGAGTTAGAGGTCTATTGATGTTATCTTTGTTCAGGCCTTGTTTAGGCAGCCATGTTGGTGAGACTTCAAGGGTGTAAGAGAGGGGAGTAACACGGTACACGTGTGTCTTTGGATCTGTGCCTATGGGAGGGTGGCACTGTTATAATGCATGTGTAGCTATCAGAAAAAAACTTGGAGGAGTCAGTGCTCTCCTTCCACAATGTGAGCCCTGGGGTTCAAACTCAGGCCATCAGCCTTGGCAGCCAGAGCCTTTACTCTAGGAGCCATCTCACTCGCCCAAGAAACTGTTTCTTGGTGTTGTTTGGGCAACGTTGTTGTTGTTGCTGCTGCTGCTGCTGCTGCTGCTTCTGTTGTTTTAAGGTGCAACACCAAAGACAAAACTAGACAAATGAGATTCCATCATCAAACTGTACAATGTTCTGAGCTGGGGGGGGGGGGGGAACAACCATCGGAAGGAAAGGTAATTTCCACAGTAGGGAAACATTTGCATACCATGTTTGTTAGCCATCTCCGCAAAAGCATAACAAACTGCTGGGGTGACCAATTTAAGAGGAACGATTTCCCTCAGCTTAAAGCCTTGGAGGTTCTAGTCCATGACCAACTAGTCCTCCTGCTTTGGGACAAGGTAACATCATGGTGGAAGTGTGTGGCAAAGGAGGTCCATTCACAGACCTAGTAGCCTAAGACCTCTCATTAGTTCCCACTAATGTTTCTCCCAAACATCCCACTACCTCCCAGAAGGGCCATAGGCTGGGAACTGGACACTTATCCAAACCATGACAGCATAAATATAGTATGAGATTTGCATCCAAAGTATATAATGAACACAACTCAATAGCAAGGACGTCGTGCTAAGTGAAATGAGGCAGACACGGAAAGGGGCAGCTGCAGCAGGAGCTCACACGTGGGGTCTGGGAAGTCACGCTCACAGAAGCAAAGACTAGAACGGGACTTGCCGGAAGTAGGGAAATTAGGAGGCGATAGTCACAGAGTAAAGAGAGTCAGCAACATAAGATGAGTGAGCACTAGTGAAGAAAGGAAGCTAGATCCTTCCGTCATAACACACAGAGAAGGAAAAAATCCAGCCCAAAACAGATTCAATCTAATCATTGTCCCCTGGTACCACATGGAGAGTATAGTTAATATTGCTGGATTATGTACTTGATATGTGCTAAAATGGTAGCTCTTTAATATTCTTACCACAAAAAATAGCTAAGTATGTGAGGTCATAACTGTGTGTGTGTGTTTGTGTGCATGTATGTGTGTGTGTGTGTGTGTGTGTGTGTGTGTGTGTTTCAGAACAATGAAACTTTTACATTCCTCTAGGTTGCAAGATCAGCTACAATCTCTCTGTTGGACGACATTGGGGGGGGGGAAGGGATTCTATTTATTTAATTTTTAATAGGTAAAAGCTTACCTGTGACACAACATTTAGAAGCATCAAACACGCAAATACAGGGACAGAGTTCTCCCCATCTCTGCCCTTTGGCCTCTCATTCCTGCTTTACACTCTATTTTTCAACTTTTGTGCAGACTTCTACATTTCAAGATGTTCTACAGAGACACTAATGTAAATTTCTTGCTTTTCCCCTAGCTACATTGAGATGCATCCAACAGTTAAAATTATGATATATACTGTGATATGGCTACCAGTCAACCACACACACACACACACACACACTTATGATCTCACATACGTAGCTATTTCTGTGGTAAGAATATTAAAGATTTATCATTTTAGACACACACACATTTATTATGTCTATAATATATAATAATACTATATTTAGCTTTGGGGGAAAAAAGGGTGCCTAGAATAGGGGCCAAGCAGGCACAAAGAAGGACAACTTCAGGCAAGAGACCTCAGAGAAGTCAGAGCAGGAGGCCACAGGGCAATCAGCTGGGAAATGTGGTCTCTGAGACCCCATGGATATGGGGTGGGGGGAGTAGTGTCTATAGAGAAATTTCTACTGAATACAGCATTTTTAAGACTTTTGATTTGTTGTGGTTTTTTTGTTGTTGTTGTTTGTTTGTTTGTTTGCTTTGAGACAGCACCTCACAATGTAGCTCAGAGTGACCTTGAACTCACTCTGTAACCCAGGCAGACCTCAAACTTGCAATTCTCCAGCCTCAGCTCCCCACGTACTAGGATTATTACAGATACAGATACATGCCCAGCCTGGTTTGGGTACTTTGTGCATTTTAGGTGTTTTTAATTAACCTTGTATTAATTCCCTGAGAATTTCGTACATGCATACAATGTACTTTGACCATATGCACGCCCCCATTGCATCTCCTGAGTACAGCTCCAACTCCCCCACACACACACACACCTCGGCTCTTGAGCACGCTCTCCTCACTAAACCTGGAGCTGCCCGATTCATCTAGACCCGCTTGCCAGCAAGCCCCAGGAATCTCTTGCCTCCGCCTGCTGGTGCTGGGATTGCAGGAGCACGCTGCGCTGCAGGCTTTTTACCCGGGTTCTGGAGATCACACACAGAACCTCATGCTTGCAAAGTGAGCCCCTTCCTGAGTGACCCCCCCCACTAGCATCGACCCCTGAAACACAGCAGCACGCTTAGGTCTTCCCGTCAAACAACCACAGCCTTTGTATGTGAGCTGACGACCTCCTGGTCTTCCTTTCTCTCCATTCTCCTGCTCCCTCGTCTTTTTTTTTTTTAAGAAGAGATGGTTTATTAACTAAAACATCTTAGATGTTTATATGATGCGAGGCAAGCTGGACGAGTGCATGAGTAAGCACAAGAGAAATGAAGCCACCCCACATGCACCCCCGCCCCAGTGAGGTAAGTAAAGAGGTCAAAGGTGATTCCATCCAAGGTACCCAACTCATGAGCTGCCAGTGTCTCTCCTGTTTGGGCTGTAGCTCCCCCCAACTTAACCAGCCCTTGCACTTGCACCATCCATGAGCCTTTGACCTCATTCTCCTTCCTGTATCTCCTCTGCCCCAACTCAGCCCAGGCAGCGGAGAGTTCACACAGAGTACAACACAGGCAACAGCAGGCTCGCGCACAGGTAAGGAGCTTCTGTCAGCTTAACACCACAGAAAATTCTCTCCTCTTCACAAAGGAAGTGACGGTCTTTACAACTCTCGCTCAAAGTCGACTACACGCACCTCTTATCACAGACGTTTCCCACATCTAGGACGCATCCTTTTCTACAGGATATTTCTCAATCTCGCCCCTCTGAGCTAAGAGTTCCTTCTCGCCCCCTGCCTCTCCAAGCTCCCCCAGGCCCAGCATCCTCTCAGCTAGAGGTCGGCAGAGCCTAGGTAAGCAAAGATAGTTCTTTCCTCAGACATGGCAGTTCCCACTTCCGTGACCAGCACCCACTGGCACCCTCCTTCACAGGGCCTAAGCTTCCTCAGATCCACCTCTGCGTTTCCACCAGACACTCACAAGGCAACTACAGGGCCCTACAGTTCCCGCCCCCCAAGGTAGAACTTGGGATATTGTGAAGAAGCTATTGCCTGAGTCCAGGCAGAGGCACTATGTAACATGTGACTGTCTCAGAGTCAGCTCACTCCGGGTTTTACACTCTGTCCTCTCTCTCTGGCAGAAGGATGACAAAGCACCCTGAATTTCTCTGGAGGCAGTAATCACATCTAGTCACCTTTTGTAGTAACATTGCAATGTGTGGGTGCTGAAGAAATGGCTCAGTGGTTGAAGAGCATTAGCTGCTCTTCCAGAGGGCCCTGGTTCAATCCCCAGCACCCACAAGACAGCTCACAACTGTCTGGTCTGTAACTCAAACTCCAGTGGATCCAACACTCCCACTCAGACATGTATCTAAGCCAAATTCCAAATGTACATATAAATAAATAATATTTTTTAAACAGTGCATGTTTATGCTTCCACATGTGCTAAGAACCCCTTGGGAGTCAGGGAGTGTATACACAGGGGCAATCCTCCCCTATGCCCCACAAGACACCCATTTTCCAGAGGCCATGCAGTGTAGACTGTGATGGAGCCTAGGCCCACGATGCTGTCTTAACTGAAGCTACAGTTTTCTTCTACCTGCTGAGGGCCAGTTCCCCGAGTTCTACCCATTTCTGTCCCCCACCCCTAGATTCTTTATTCCTGAGTACCCCCCACTCTTTGGAAAAGACAAAGACTCCAAGGCCTAGAAGCAGGAACATACCTGGGTCTCGGAATGGAGGTCTGGTGCCAAGCAGAGGGCAGGATGGCACCCAAGAGCAGCCTAAATGCAGCCGGGTCCCTGCCCCTTGTCTGCCTGTCCCACCAACACCTACTGTCCCAGGGCCACTGACTTCCATTCGCTAAGCCCACACACCAGCGTAACTCATAACCTTTGAGGAAGAAACGTCACGTTGCCCTCCACTGGACTGCCGTACAAGATCACACTTACCTTTGGCCGAGACTCAAACAGCTGCTACAAAGTCCCTCCCCGCCCAGCCACTCCACACCAATAGTAATCCTTTGAAAGAGAGCGTCCCCATGAATACTCAAAACATCAAGGCTGAAAAGCACACATATACACACACCCTATCTGTGATTTGATACACTCTGTGAAAAGCAGTCATTCTTAGAAAGCAAAGTCAAACACCCCTAAGACACTCACTGGTGCCATCTCTCTCCTTCCCCAAAAGGATTCAGACTCGTGTATGTAGGCTCACATGGAAAAGAACAAAGTAAAAGGCAGATGACCCTCCCACAGTCATGAGCTGAGCCATGCTCACCCACCCACCTTCTTAGGCCGCACTCACTAGGAAACTAGCTGACAAACCATAGGAAGCAGAGTTGGGCTCCTAGGGTGTGGTTCCATGTCTGTCAAGACCCTGCAAAAAGCTGGGACCTGTGACTTGCACCTGCCAGCCCAAGGTCCTGGAGGGAACCGGGTGGCCCGGGCATGGCCTGCATCTCTCGAAGGTTACATACCTCAAGAGGTTGAAGCTCAGGTCAAGCCTCTTTGCAAAATGTCCACAGTCCCGGCCCAGGTGCTCCGGAATTTCTGTGCAGTGCTGGTCTATGTAGGACACCTGCAAATTAAATGGAACAAAAATGGAAATTACCCAGCTGCTTACAGCCCAGAGTCACTGATGCCACCATTGCAATTGCTTCCTCAGCTTTAAAGGCTGACTCCTCCACACAAAAAGGCTGGAGTGTGCCTATTATCTCTCTCCTAAGCTTTAGAGGACTCTGCCAACAGTCTCCCTTTCCTGGCACAGTTAGCATTATGAGAACACATTATGGCACATTAAGAATTACATTAAAATTGGGTAAGATACAGGTAACCAAAGAAACCCAGTGTCAGAGGACATGGAGACAACCACAACAGCTAGCCTTCCATGCTGGCCCGTGTGACTCTCCTTCTCCCTCTCCCAGCCACCCCATAACATACTCAGCCTCACAGAAGACAGAGTAGATGCTCTACCAAGCATACCTCAACCTTTTCCCTGACTTCAGAAGCAATCTCTATAGCCACAGTGGAAAGTGTCTCTTCTACCTTCTGACCCTGCCACAAAATCTAACCTACAAAGCTCATGCTCAACTGTGCAAGCAAGTTACTTAAAAACACACTTAGAGTAAGCCCGTGATTTTTGTGTTGGACTGCATTCATAGCTATCTGTGGTAGCATGCAGCCCTCGGGCCACAGGTTGGACGTGCCCACATCTATACCTCAGAACCACCAAGGGGCTAAAACAAGCAGGGCTGGGCATGGAAATTTACCAGACCATGAATCTCATCCTGTCACCGCTGTGTGCAAAATGCCCACCAGCCTCCCTACAGAGTGGTGACAAGGTAAAGGGTGGCAGGTGGCAAAGGGTGGCAGGTGGCAAAGGGTGGCAGGTGGCAAAGGGTGGCATGCAGCCAAAGTATCTAAGGTTCTTCTGTCAGGAGGCCATTCGTTTGTTTAATGTGTGGAAGTATTTTTTTCTGCATGTATGTATGTGTACCACACATGTGCCTAGAGCCCAGAGAGGCCAGAAGAGGGTATCAGTCCCTGGAACTGGAGTTATTTTTGCCATTAGCCTCCAAGTGGGTGCTGGGACCTGAACCCCAGTCTCCTGCAGGAGCAGCCAGCACTGGTTACTGCCAAGTCATCTCTCCACCTCCCTATCTTCTTTATAAAAGTTGTATTAGTATTTTCAGAATTTCATATAATTGTATTTTAACCATATTCACCCCAATTCCTCCCAGATATATCCTTGGCTCACACCTCCTCAGAACCCCATTTCTTTCTTTTTTTTTTTTTAATAACCCACTGAATCTATGCTGACCATATACTCCTAGGTATGGGACAACACACTGGAGCGTGGCCAACCTACCAGGGGCCACACCTTGAAGAAAACTGACTCTCCCTCCTCTAGAAGCCTCCAACTACCCATAGTTCCTCAGTGAAGGCCATTGGTTCCCAAGCTCCTGCTCCATGCCAGGATGCTGACTGACTTCATCTTGCTCCAGTCTTATGGAATAGGAAGGTGCTGTCATGTCCAGAGAACGCTGTTTCACCCCAGTCTTTCCCCGATCTTTAACTCTTAAAACCCCCCTTCCTTGATGGTCCCTGATGGTGGAGGGGACAGTGAAGGGGAAGAGTAGTGTAGATGTCCCATTCTGGTCCTGCACTGACACTTACTCTCTGCCCTTTGAATAGCTATGAGTTTCTTCATTAACTGCCTTCAACTGTGCAAAGAAACTTGCCTGATAACATCTGGAGGCTGCACTAATCTATGTGTACAGAGAAATGAATTTGGAGGGCTATTTGTTATAATGTCCACTTAGCAGAATTACAGTAGTAGGTGCATCCCTGGTGGGGGAGGAGGGGGGTCGCACCAACTTGGATTCTTAGACCGATGTGCATTACCAGGAGTGACTTTTCTCCTGGGCAACAGGCCTTAGATCCAGGAGTTGGTTACCCCCATAACATTCGCGCCACCACTGTAGCTCGGAGCACATCTTGCTCATTCCTGCACCTTACGGAGTCCACAGCAGGCAGGGCTACACTGATGGCACTTTCCCCAGCAGTGTGCAAAAAGCACCCTGTGTCCAGAAGGCTTTCTGTACGCCTCTTGCCTCCTTCAGCATTCTTTTTATTTTTATCTTATTTTATGTAATCATTTAAGCAATTCATGTATATCTCCAAATCTTAAAAGGCCCAAGAAATTTGATTCTAGAACTTTTGAGAAGACTTTCAGGGGCCCTTCTCAGGGCCCAACCCAGTTTGCGGAATCCATTTTTATAGCTAGGCAGCTGCAGGCAGAAAAGCATGACCAAGAGGCACACAGACAAAAAACATTACTGAATTATATTACATCCAAACCCCAGGTAGACACCTGGGCCCTTCCAGAAGCTATAACTGATCCTGTCTCCGTACAACCCTACCTTCTATGCAGACAGACAAATCTGTCTTGGGGTGACCAACAGATCCCCAGGGCACTAGGTCTCTTAATAGGGAAGAAAATGCGTTGGTCACCAGACATGCTCAGATTTTAGGCTCAGCCTTAGGAAGGGCAGATCACCAGCCACCTCAGAACTACAGAGCAGAGGTTCATATGAGGTCACAAGCACCCCAGCACCCCTTCTTAAGCCACTGTTCACCCTCTCTCCCTCTGATGACAAGCTGCTGGCAGCACAATGTCCTCCCATCCAGAAGAAAGAAAGCAAGAGAAGGGACAGAAAAAGATCCCTAGCTGCTCTGGGTGGTGACTATCATCTCAGCACCTGGGAGTCAAAGCAGTTGCCTGGGCAACTCAGTGTGTTCAAAGTCAGCATGAGTAGCTCAGCCAGATCTCTGTTTTGCACAGCTCTAAGGAAAAGAAAAATGGCCTCAACAAAATATTTTTCACATGTGTCTACTCCCTCCCTCTCCCTCTCATGTGTATGTGTGTGCATGTGAGTGCATGTGTATGTATGTGCATGTGTGTGAGTATGTGGATGTGTGTCTGTGCATGCCTGAGTGTCAGTGTGTGTGTGTGTGTGTGTGTGTGCATGCATGCGTGCATGTGTGTGTGCACATGCATGTGTCTGTGTGCTCGCACATCATGGAATACACTTGATAGATAAAAGGCAACTGGAAGTTCTCTCCTTCCACCAAGCAGCCATCAAAATCAGGCTTCCTAAGCAATTGCTTTTACCCACTGAATCATCTTAATGGTCCAATAAAATAATTTTGACTCAGGAAGATAGATAATAATAATAATAATAATAATAATAATAATAATAATAATAATGGGAGCTCCCGCCAATCTAGCAACTGTCCCCCTTTCTATATTACATCCATTCTTTTCTGCAGCATTTAGAGTAACTTAGTAAGTTCTGCTCCCATGCTGAGATGGAAATCATACACTAGGGAGAGACAGGACTATCAGTTAGTCCCAATGACCCCTGGGGGCTTGGTCTCCATCTGTAACTTGTTCTGTAAGTTCACATTAACCCTCCTGGTCCATGGGGCTCAAACACCCAGCATGCGACACAACCATTCTGTACCATCAACACATAAGACTGCTGTGACATCCAAAGCCCAGAAGCTTAGCCTTTGGTACAGACGCTGAGCCCTGTCCTCATACACTAGGCGATGATTAGATCTATTGGGGACCCAGCTTGTCAAATCTCAGCTTTCGCGTAGGGAAGAACTTCACAGCCCTCTCAACGTAACATGGCTTCCCAGTGACAGAGCCTGGGTCAGTTCTGAGGTGTGGTGCACGCCCGTAATCCCAGCACTTGACAGGTAGAGGCAAGATATTGGAAGTTCCAGGTCATCCTCAGCTACATAGTAAATGTGAGGCTATCCTGGGCTACATGAGTTCCTGTCGGCAAAAGAGAAAAGAAAGAGATGGGGAAGGGGAAAGAGAATGTGGAAAGGGAAGGAGGGGAAGAGGAAATGCAAAATGAAAGGACAAGGAGAGAGGAGAAAGGCGGAAGGACGAGGAGATGAAGGGAGACAAATGTCGAGTCCAAGAACCCTCCAAAGAGAAACCAGAGAAGTGAGAATGTGTGAGTACGTCCCCACTGCAGGCACATACTCAGTCTCTATAAGCGGAAGCTGCAGACACGGGCCAAAGCACATGTGACCATAAACATCTATTTACCATCAGGACAGTTGCTTCTAGGGCCTTTCTGAACACGCTGTCAGTCACCAGACTGAGGGCTGACTATCTAAGACACCCCGACTATTACCAGGTTGGCACTTGCCAGACACTCTGCCCCACTTCTGAGCACCAGGGTTGCTATCTAGTTGTTTCCTTGCATGAGTCACAATGTTCTAGAACCTGTTTCCTCTCCTGTTTTCTTCATTTAGAGAGTCGCATGTGCCTCAGGCTGGCCTGGAGCTCACTGTGTAGAGGATGACCTTCAGTCTCTGTTCCTACTGCCTGGGTTGTGCCGGGGGTCAAACCCAGGGCCTCGTGTATGCCAGGCAGGCACTGGACCAACCGCCTGGCTCTCAGGCTCTGCTTCCTCTTTCTTGAACTTATCAAGCAGTGTCATCAACTACCACCAAAAGCAGTTACGATAGCACAGTAACATTTGATAAATGCCAGCCAAGTGCCCACTTATCTGTTGCATCCTCAGGAAACAGCCTTTGGGATCAGGCAGTGCCGTCCCCGTTGTACTTGTACAACAGGAACAAAATGGCATATGGAAAGCGCCGTCTCTGTTGTGCAGAGGTCAGCCAATCAATAGCTGTTGTTTCAGACCAATATCCCCATGGAGGGGATGGGCTACTGTCATTGTCTCTTGTGCCTAAGATTTCAGTGCCCAAATTTCAAGTTTGCATTTATGGCTGCAATTGTACCCACGCCACAAACTGTAGCTGTCATACATTAATGGAAAAAGGAGGACGTAATGTTGAATATAAATGAAGCGTTCAATCCAGGAAAAGCCAAATGAGGTCAGGCCTATGATGAATAAAAAGATCTTACAGAGAAAAGTGATGGGCCAGCATCAACCGTCCCACTTGCCTGTCAGCCATCAGCCCACGATGGCCCCAGAAGCAGCAATGTAGCATCAAACAATTATCACCAGTCATCTCTTTAAATTGTTTTTAATTTTTATTGAAATCTTTCTATTGCACTTAAACCATCCCTTTATTTAGGATGTATGTTCTCTAAATACTGAAGAAGTTGCATCCAATTTTATTCTTAGCTATTTCAGCTACATTATAATGAAAATGATAATAAACCCCTTGGGCTTCTCAGTTGTGGGGGGCAGTTTCCCCCCTTGAAGAAGAATCAGGGTAAGAGAGTTAGAGAAATGGCTCAACAGTGCAGAGTACTTGCTGCTCTTCCAGAGGACCCAAGATCTGTTCCCAATAACCACGTCTGGTGGCTCACAACTGCCTACAACTCTAGCTCCAGGAGATCTGTCTAACTCTGCTTTGTATTGCTGTACCTCTAACCAAAAGCAAGTCATGGAAGGAAGGGTTTACTCGGATTGCATATTCCAGATCACAGTCCACTGAGGAAAGGCAAGAGCTCAAGGGAGGGGTCTGGAGGGAGGAACTGAAGGAGACCAGTGAGGGTTGTTGGCTTGCTCTCCATGGCTTGCCTACAGGCCAATCTGATGGGGACACTTTCTCACCTGAGGTTCCCTCTTCTCAGATGGGAGAAGTTGACAAAAACCTAGCCAATACAATATATGATGCACTCTTCTGGCTTTCTTGGGCACACACACACGCACACACCACTTGCACAGACACACTAATGCACACAAACAAAAATAAATCTTTTAAAGTTATATTTATTTGTGTGTGTATGTGTGTGTGTGTGTGTGTGTGTGTGTGAGAGAGAGAGAGAGAGAGAGAGAGAGAGAGAGAGAGAGAGAGAGAGAGAGAGAGACTGTGAGGTCAAAGTACAACTTATAAGTCAGTTGTCTCCGGATTGTTTTGTTTTGTTTTTTGTTTTTTGTTTTTTTCAAGACAGAGTTTCTCTAGAACAGCCCTGGCTGTCTTGGAACTCACTCTGTAGGCAACTGGAACTCACAGACATCTTCCTCCAAAGTGCTGGGATTAAAGGTGTGCACCATCACACCCAGTTCAAAGTAAATCATTTTTTTTTTAATTTAAATAAGGATCTAGGGCTGGAGATGTAGCCCTGAGGTAGCATGAAAAAGTTCTGGGTTAAAGTCTGGTTAGCTGGTAAAAGGTACAGGTGTTTAATGAATTACCTCCTAATGCTCTATAACACACAGTAGCAATGGGTGCTAACTACTGTGACCTGTGTGTTTTAAAACAGTCAGTCAAGAAGACTGAAAGTTCCTAGCACAAACAACTAAATGATAAGTATTTACTATAATATATAATAATATTATATAAATACATATATTATAATAATAATGTATAATAGATATCCCTGTGCCACTCTTCTGATCATTGCACACCATATACATGTATTGAAATATTATACTGCATCCTGTTAAAAGAGGTTTGTTTTTTTTTTTTCAAAGAAGGAACTGCTTGGCAGAATCGTGCATATTCAAGGTGCTACCTCTCACAGTGGATGCTGTTATAGATTGTGTGGAGCAGATGCTGGCAAATACTCCAGCCCCAGAGGCAGGCACTCACATTCACCGTCCAGATGGTAAAGGAAAGGAGACAGTAACACCCAGGATACCCCGCCCCCCGGGCCTTCCTAGCTCCTCCCAGCAGTTTATCTTGAAATACTGGGCACAGCCTACAGTCTTAACCCACAAGTCAGCAGTTGCCTCTGAGCCCTGAGAAGCAGGCTTCGTGAGGGGTACAGGAAACATCAAGTCTTGAGGAGGACAAGATAAGAAAGAAAAAGGAAGTCTTGGAAGTTTCAACCTGACTGTCAAGTTCTTCACTTGGAAGAGACTACACACAGAAAATGCTGGGACTGGAAACTCAGAGACAATGGTATTCACGAGGGACCCTACTTCTTAGGCAGATAAGCGAAGGGGCAGGCCGCCTCCCCACAGTACCACATACACCCCTCTTTCTAGACAGTCAAACTCACTCCCAGAAGCCACTGGGCACAGGCTGACGTCAGAGCCAGCAATCCTAACAATCAACAAGGGCACCAGAGATGGTAATTCAGTTCCCATCACCACCTGCAGGGCACCTGGGGCATAGTAGCCACTCAATAAATTATATTCAGTTGAGAAAAGTGTCAGACTCCTTTTAAAAAGAAGCAGCACAGCAGCAGTGTGCACACGGCTGGCGACCCCCGAGCTTCAGACTTGAAAAATCCTTAGGCCTCTAAGGAGGATCCCTTCCCTTATCCCTGTTGCTTCCTGCCTACAGGGAAAACTTTCAAAAGCTCACAACTGTTCCCTAGGGTGGAGAAGAACTTTGCAAAGTGAGAGGGCGGGCTTCCTGAAAGGAAAAGGGAAAGCAGAAGAGAAACCTTCCTATTTTGGCAGATCCAGGGTCCCCTGCTCAGCCTGCTGGGGTTTTCTCTCCAGAACACCAGAGACCTTACCACAGGGCCGGAAGCAGGTACTGCTAGCTGTCCACTGTGCAGTGCTGCCATGCCTAGTGACACCTCTTCAAGAAACCAGAGACCAAGTAAACCTGTGGAGGACCTTGGGCCTCCACCAGCCTTGGAAAAGAAGACCATTTTGATGGTAGAGCTCCGCCAGCACCTGGCCAGAGACCAAGTTGTGTTTTTCAATGTGGCTTTGGTGACCCTATGCACTTTGCTGTCTTGAGCCCCCTTCGTCCATGTATCAGACCCTTTGTATAGTTGCCATGGTATCAACAGGTAAATGGTTGCATAGTAAAACATGTTCTTACACACCAAAAGTTCTTTTCAAACCAGGACTGTGAAAGAAGAAACACTTTTGGAGAACCCTGAAAAACAGAGGCCACCAGCAGTGGGAATGGTGAAGAAATTAGAACCCAAATGTTGATCAGTGTGTGACTCTAGAGGCAGAGAGAAGCGAAAGGCAGGGGATCTGGGCTGCCTACCACATCGCTAGGGAGTGTGCCAGGATCAAAAACAGAGTCTGACCTCTTCAACCTGGAGCAAGTGTGGGCACTTAACACACATCGCCTGCACATGTGACCTCCCAGAGCAAGGGCTTTCAAGTTAAGCCTTGGAGAACCCTGTCCCTCCCAAGCCCAACTGAACCCCGGGAGTAGATGGGGGTCGCTTGAACCGACTTACTTGCGTTCCACTGACCATGAGCCCAGCCATGGTGGCGGGGACCGGCAGGCAGCACAGAGCAAGACAGCCTGGCTGTGCAGTTCCGCACTGGGCGGTCAGCTGACCAGCGGAAGCCCAAGGCGCCGGCGAGAACTGCGCGCAACTGCGCTCCAGCCGCTGGCTCGACCGGGTGCACGTGAACGTTGGCCCGCCAGGCGATTCGCAACAGGTGGCTGCTGCGCACTACCCAACGCGGGGACCACAGGCAACTACTCCTCGCAGGGACCACAGGCAATTACTTCACTTTCCTGCCCAATTCCTGCCTGGCTCCTCCTCCGCCGCTGTGCCCCCAAGAGGTGCCCCTCCAGAATCCAATGCCCAGAACTTTATTGCATTCAACAGACTCAGGCTTCCGCAGCGAAAGGGGTCCCCATCGTGGACGTGCCATCAGAGGCGTTAGTTCCTGGCTCAAGCTCAGAACTGGGCCTTCCCAGAATTTCACAATCTAGGTTACATAACTGCCCTCAACTGCTGAAAGGAGGGGCCTCTTCACCCAAAGTCCCCATCACAGCTTAGAAGGTGCTAAGGTGTGGAGTTTTCGTCTGTTAGAGGGAAGGCGAGGGAGAAATTGGATTTCTCCTTAAAAGTGCCAGCTGGCCACACAACCCCTACTCTCTCCACCTGCCCTCATGATGCCCACCAACAGCTGACAGTAATGAACCGTGAGACAGGAAGAGGAGGTCCCCAAATCCCAGGATCCTCTTATTCTTCTCCTTCAAGAGAAGAGACTTTTGTGAAAACCAAAGCTATTAATTTGGTATAGGGTGGCCCTCAGGGTGCATGCGTGAGCTTAAACACACACACACACACACACACACACACACACACACACACACACACACACACACCTCCACTCTACCTTCCCCATCTAGAAGACAGAAGTGGCCATTGGCCATCCCCACCCCCCACCCCCTGACCAGGAAATACAACCCAAGCCAGGAAGCTCCTTCTGGAACCTTCTCCTTGCCTTCTCTTGCCTTCCCACCACCATCTTCAGGATAAGGGGTATATATGATATACCAGCCCTTACCTAGCATAAGGGTCGTAGCTGATATTCCTATAGTAAAAGACACATTGGCAAGAGAAAACACATTTAATCACAGTTTTACTTGGTATGGGGAGCAGTAGGTGGGAAACCACGGGCTTGTAATCTCTCTCACTGGCAAGTCTGAGGCAAGATCTCAAGTTGGAGGCCAGCCTGAGCTACATAGCAAGACCATGTCTCAGAGATGAGAATGTGTGCGTGTGCGTGTGCATGTGTGTGTTTGTGTGTGTGCACACATGCACGTGTGTGTGTGTGTGTGTGTGTGTGTGTGTGTGTGTGTGTGTTTAAAGGTACAGCTTAGGCTGGATGAAGCTGAGACAATTGAACAGGAATGTGATGGAGAAAAGGGTGTGATGCTGAGTGTAACCAACTGAAGGGAGAAGCCAGGCCAGGCTGCCTCAACCTCCCCTCTTCCACAGCATCCCTCCCTTCCAGGGAGCAGGGCGGGACTCCCCTGGGACTCCCTATCATGGAGAATTTCCTCATGACCAGCGCCCACCCAGAAAGATGGCTTTGAGTAGGATCTCTAGGGTGTAAGTCTTGCTCTGGGGAAGGGACCCTGGTTCCCAGGACCCACCTGGGGGAAGTGGAATCTTGGTTTCTGTGACTCATTTCTAGAGAGAAAAGGTGCTGGAGACAGGAGGGCAGGGGATAGTGAGGAAGAGACCGCTTCTGAGGTTGCCCTGGGGCCTTCCCTTCGCCTTTATGTTTTTAAATTATTACGTTGTGCATGTGTGTATGTGAACACGCACGTGCAAGCACATGTGCGCCCATTATAACATATATACATGTTCACACATGCAGAGGTCAGAGGACAGCTTTCAGAAGTTGGTTCTCTCCTACCATGTAGATCCAGAAGAACTGAGTGAGGTCCTTGGGCTTGGTAGTCGTCCTTTTCCTGGCTGAACCATCTCACTACCCACCTCCTTTCCTTTAATTCAAAATGCTCCGCCTGCCAAAGCACTGTGGAGTGTCACCTCCTGAGCCCCTGCCCTGCTGGGCCCATTCCGCTCTCCTCACAGATGGATGTCAGCATTGTTCAACTAGACAAGGAAAGGCTAAGTCCTGGTCTCACTCTCAGGCCAGGGACCACAACTCAGCAGAAGCACAGATAATTGTGGTTGCCACCTCCATACAGGAGACCCGTCATGGGGTTTTGGTTGTCATTTTCCCTTTGTCTAAGCAGCTCTTAGAAGCCACTGGCTACACCGCTGATGATGACAGCTATGATTGTGGTCGAGAATTTTGTTCTGGCCAGACTGCCCTCTGCTTCGAGCACATCTCACTAAGCAGGCAGGCTAGGATGGCAGCCTGTGATGTGCAGGGCTGACCTCTGAAGACTGGTCTGCCTGTCCCTCTCTTTCACACTTGTCCCGTAGGAAGAGTGGCCATAGCCAAGTGGAGCCGTGGAAAAGCATCCAGACTGTATTTACTTCAGGAGGTTCCTGGAAATGCTGCAAGTGACAGGCAGAAACAGAAAGCTGCCTTCCAGAGAGAAGGAGATGAAAGAGAGCCTCCCACAGCCTGGTGTCCCCAGGACAACACCCTCCTCCTACATTAGATACAGGCTACAGCCTCCCCAGCCCATTGTCCACTGGGGTTTCCTGCCTGAAAGGGAAGAACTGATTCCGTGCCCTGGCAATCGTGACACTCTGTCCTCCCCCAGCTACCTCTCATTTCAGCCTGCCTGGAAGGGCCCTAAGCAGAAGCCTGTGCAAAAACAAGGACCCCTCTTATGCCCCTCATCCACACACAGCTGCATCTTCAGAGGCACCAACACCAAAGTGGGCCAGCTTTGCTCCCCTTACACGCGGTCTCGATGCTGGTGTCTCCTCCACAGAACCTCAGAGGATCATTTTAAAACCCAAAACCTTCCAGTGTCTCCCATTCAATTCCTAATAATTCAAGATACAGTGTGCTCATCAACATCTCTTACAGGGCTGGAGGTATAGCTCAGTTGGCAAAGAGTTTGCCTAGCATGTGCAAGGCCCTAGGTTCAGTCCCTAGTACCACAAGAAGATGGGAGGGAGGGAGGGAGGGAGGGAGGGAGGGAGGGAGGGAGGGTGGGAGGGAGGGAGAGAGGGAGACCTGGTGCATATGTGTTAAACACAAAAGTTTTGAGGGGTTTTTTAATATCTCTTTTTTACAGTCCCGTCATTTCCTATCCTCTCCTAAACTTAAAGGAGTTTTTAGTTTTGCCTGGAAATGCCTCCCCCGCGGTTCCTGTGGCCACTCAGTGAGCACACCAAGGAAGCCAGTTGACAGTGTGTGCAAGGATCATGGGGAGGTTGCAAAACTAGCTTCAGGATAGCGCCATCTGAGGGAGGTTTTAGTGTGTACTCTGGGGAAGTACAGGCAGTTCTTGACCAGAGTGACTGTCTTAGACTGTCCAGCTGCCACTGCTGAGTACCATAAACTAGATGGCGAATTAACAACTGGGCAGATATTCCTCATGGTTCTGGGGCACCTGAGACACCTGAGATCGGGTAACAGCAGGTTCCCTGTGTGGTGAGAGCCCATTTGCTGGTCACTGAGAGCTGCATCCCCCTGTGCCCTGACTCGGGGAGCGGCACTAAGGGCACCACTCCATTCCCGTGACCCACCATGTCCCAAAGACCCTCGCCTCTTAATACTCAAAGGGCTAAGGTTTTAGCATGTGAACTTTAAGAGGACACAAGTATTCAAACTCTAGTTTCATTAGTTTCCCTGGATGTAGCTGTCAGAAGGCTCTAGCTGAAGCAAGGGGACTTGGCTCTGCCTTTGCCCATCAGCTTCCTGCAGACTGGAAAAGCAATGGGGGAGGGGAAGGGGGTGAGGAGGGAGGAAAAGAGGTGCAGATGAAGGGACAAAAGATGCTCTCTTCCTGGACTGAAGAAGATGGAAGAGGGAGAGAGAGAGACACTCTTCTGCTTCCCTCTGATGGGACAAAAAGAGATATTAAGTCAAGTGGAGGGGAGAGAGGGTAAACACTGGCTCGGCACCTACACAAACAGTTCTTTTGAAACGGAAGAAGTTTATAAGAGTGGACAAGCCCTGTTGAGACTTCCAGATGGACCAACTCCACTCCTGTCCCAGGAGCGCTGGGAGAAAAGGTAGACTCGTGCATGTATTGGGGAACCTCTTGGTTCTCACCACCCCATTCTTTAATGAGCGTCCCAGGCTCCCCATCTCCTGCTTCTGTTTCATTCCCCAGCATCCTCTTTGGGTACAGTCTCAGCTATCATACACCCTTCAGGAAAAGTGGTCCAGCTTGCCCTGGGACATTTGCAATCCTGTATCAGTTTAAGAGATGCTGTCACTATGGTTGCGTTTTCTGAACCACCACCCCGCCCCCCTCCGAGAAGATGCATAGCCCAGTGTGGGTGAGTGCATTCATGAGGCCCACAAAACAGAAAGTCTGAACCAAACATGGCCTGGAGCCCTGGGCCAGTGGTTGATTCTGGCAGTCTAGTGGGGTTCATAAAGAGAGTTGGAAGGTTCAGCTCACACAAGGGGACCTTTCCTTGCCACCCTGGAGGAAGGGGGCAGCACTGTCTTCCCACTGTCACCCTTGCTGCTGTCCCTTGGCAGAAGAGACTCTTTCCCTTGGAGTTCTTCCTCCATTGCATTCCTGGGGACACAAAGGAAGATCCTGTTTATTTCCAGTCAAAGGAGTTGATGTTGGGGTCAGCCAGGACCAGCCAAACAGGAACCGGTTCCTTAAATCTTCAGAGTGTGCCTTAGTAGCAGAGAAAAGGACAGGGCTAGCTCTAAAGCTCCCTGGCATTGTCTCCAGCCTGGCTTCCTCCTCACTTTCAAGGAAGTAGGGGGGGCACCATTCATCATGCTCCAGCCTCTGGTCCCAGCTCTGTACCCTGAGATTTCATAAAACAACTGGATATGTGCTTAGGAAACACTTCCTGATGCTGCATCTGTCCCCTTCACGCCTGGGTGGGGCATAGCAATGTAAAAAAAGGAGTGAGCTGTTTGTACCTCTTCTTCCAAGCACCTAAGGCAGAGGATGGAAGGTGACAGAGGCTCCCAAACACTCCCGGTGTCTCTCAGTGAGAACAACAAATACCCTTTAAGTGTATGTTGTGGACCATCAGAACATCCGGCTTGGGGACTCCTCCTATACATGCTAGTTTATTATTATTTCCTGTTACAGCGTTTGCCACACTTCTGCCTCGGGACCTCTAGTCACCTTCTCTTTAAGTTCTAAAGGATTTGAGTTTTTGTTATTGATGTTGTTGTTGATGTATGTGCATGTGTGTCTGTGTGTCTCTGTGTGTGTGTGTCTGTGTGTGTGCATGTGTGTCTGTGTGTGTATATGTATGTCTGTGTGTGTGTGTGCTGTATGTACACATGTGGATGTGCACACATGGATGTGCAAGTGTACATGCATGTACTAGGCACGGACTGACATTCGGTGTCCTCTTCAGATGTCTTGTTCTCTAAGACAGGATCTCTGCCTGAACCTGGCGTGCACTGAGTCTGAGCGAGGCTGGCTGATCAGTGAGGCCAGGGGTCCACCTACCTGTGTGCCCTTTGCCCCAGCGCTGGAGTTACGCATCCATAGGCTGACCAGACTGGCTTTTATGTGGGTGCCAGGATCCAAACTCTGGACCTCAAGCTTACTCAGCAGGCCACTTACCCACTCAACTATCTCCCCAGCCCTGGTTCTTAAGAAGTTTTGTGGGAGCCAGTCAATACATGTCTATAATTTGGCACTCTAGACAGGGCAGTGTCAGGGAGCTACATAGTAACACCCTATTACAAAATCCAAAATTGTTACCTAGTTGTTTTCCTATTGAAATACAAACGGTCAGGAGAAAGGAAGGGAGTTTGGGGAAGGTGAGGTGGAAGGGCCTTCTGCCTTTTCTTCTATATTTGCAACATAAACGTTCTGCTTTTACAGTTAAAAATAAGAAAGGAGCTGAAGCTAATGGCACGTGCATTTAATCCCAGCACTGGAGAAGTGAAGGGTGGCAGATCTCTGTGAGTTTGAGGCTAGCCTAGTCCGCACAGAAAGTTCCAGGCCAGCCACAGCTACACAGTGAGACTCCGGTATTAAAATAAAATAAGAAAGAATAATAAACTGAGAGAGATTGATATGAAGGGGGCAGGAAAAAAGAGACTTGGCCACTGATGTCGCAAGACCTGCCCTTGTCTCAGCCTCACTTTAACGGATCGTGGAGTTGTGCTGAGAAACACACCTTAGCCCCATTGCCTGGGACTTGCAGGCCACTCCGGGTCTCCCCTGACTTAGGAGGGTGAGTCATCAGCGCCTCCGAAGAACAAAGAACAAGGTTCATACTAGACTTTGGCCAGGAAAAAAGAACAAGAAAATCGAGCTGCACTGTCTATTCCCAGTGATGGGGTACCTTCCCAGAACCCCAACGTGACTTAGAGAGGTTCTGTGGTCTAGACTGGGGACAGACTCCTCAGACCCCCCAGTTAAATTCATAGAACTTGGGGTGTTAAGTTCAGCCAGCAGGTCCCCCTCCTTCTCCCTCCAGTAGTTAGGATTTGTAAATGTACGAAACTCACCACTCTGAACATCAGGTACTCCGAAGCGGTGCCCAGTGGACCACATGTCCCAGCATTCAGCTTGGGAGGCTGCGTCAGGAGGCTTGCCATAAGTTCAAGGCTAGCCCAGGCTACATAGTGAATTCCAAACCAGAGTTCAAGAGTGTGTCCTGGAAAGGAATGTGAAAGGAAGGGAAGGAGGAAAAAAGGAAAGGGAGGGAGGAAGGCAAGAGGGAGGGAGGGAAAGAGGGAAGAAATGAGAGAAGGGAGGGAGGGAAGGAGTAAATCATCTACTCCAGCTGCTCCCTGAGGAAACCAAAGCTGGGGGCAGCCGTTCTCAGCCTTCCTCACGCTGCGGCCCTTCAATACACTTCCTCATGTTGTGGTTGGTGACCCCTCGACCATAAAATTATTTTATTGCTACTTCATAACTGTAATTTGGCTACAGTTGTGAGTTGTGATGTGAATAAATATCTGAGATGCAGGATATATCTGACATGCACCCCATCGGGGTCACGATCCACAGGTTGAGAACTGCTGGCCTGGAACATGGAGGAGATTTGCCCGGCATACCCACCAGCAAATGAGCAGCAGGTCCCGTGGCGACTGCGAAGCGGGACTTCCGCATCCCACAGACAAACGGATGGACGGACAGACGGACAGATGGACAGACGGACAGATGGACAGACGGACAGATGGACAGACGGACAGACGGACAGACGGACAGAGCGCAGGCTGAGGACGGCAGGAGGTGGACCTGAAGCTGCCTCTTCACATCTGGTTGCTTCTCCTCATCCCGAAGCCGTTTTCCTCACCCAGAGCCCCACACTGATGGATCAGAAACAGCAGTTCCGAAGTTCTGTCTGCAAGGAAATGGCTAATAATGTTCTTCCTCTCCTTTTAGAGCTCTGAGGGATGCATATTCATTTTCTCCCTACTTATCTTGCCTAGTTGCAAATTGTATTCGCTACCCAGTGCTCCTATTTGTCCTGCCTCTAAAGAGACGATGGCGAATAAATGTATTCCTGGAAATAAAATAATTGTCCCTGAGATTTATTTTCATAATTATTTACAAGGATTATTTTAGAATACCTGGAGGGCAAGAATAAGAATGCACACACAAGAGTCCTGGAAGGATTTTCTGATATTAGTTCCAAGTCTCTTCCCACTTTTCCAGACTATAAAGCTGTGAGCAGAAGGAACAAAACCTATCCTTGGACCTGAAGCCAACAGGCTCCCAGAGGGTGAGGACAAATGAGGGTCTGGCCTGCCCTTGTTGTGGTCACACTCCAGCCTGGGTGTGTCATCATTGACCTTTGTCACTAAGGACCTGGGGACCCGTGATTAATACGCAGCTGAACTTTCCTCAAGTGCACACGAACATTAGGGGTATGGGGGGGGGGGGGTCGGGGTTGGCTTTGTACTTTTTAGGCAAGGACTTTCGTAGGTGGCCTCCGACTTGGTTGTGTAGCTGAAGACGGCCTTGAACTCCTGATCCTCCTAAGATTTTATCAGAATGATGCACTGCACCTCCTGCAGTTAATATAGGAGCAAACTCAGGCTTCATTTATACCAAATCAGCACTGAGCCACATCTCCAGCCCAGGATCTTTTGAGTAATAAAATCATGCTACATGTTGGGTCTTGGGCAGCCTCAAAGGGCCTGCATGTTAAAGGTTGGGTGACTAACATAGCATGATTGGGAGATGGCAGAACCTTTGGGGGTTTTGTTTATTTGTTTAATCACTTTACAGCCTGATCCTAGCTCCTCCCTTCTCTCCTCCCAGTCCCGCCCTCATGAATCCTTCCTGCCCAGCTCCCTCCTACTTCTCAGACAAGGGGAGGCCCCCAAGGGGTACCAACCCACCCTGGCACCGCAAGTTGCAGTAGGACTAAGTAGATCCTCTCCCAATGAGGATGGCCGCACAAGGCAGCCCAGTGAGGGGAAAGGAATCCAGAGTCAGGCAACAGAATCAGAGACAGTCTCTATTCCCGATGATAGGGGACCCGTATGTAGACCATGCTGTACGTCTGCCACATACGTGTAAGGGATCTATGTCTAACCCATGCTTGCTCCTGGGTTGGTGGTTTAGTCTTTGTGAGCCCCCATGGGCCCAGGTTAGTTGACTCTGTAGGTCTTCTTGTGGTGTCCTTGACCCCTCCAGCTCCCTCTAGGCTTCCTCCCACTCTTCCACAAAACTCCCCGTGCTCCGCTTATTTCTTGGCTGTGGGTCTCTGCATCTGTTTCCATCAACTATTGGATGAAGCCTCTCAGAAGACAGTTCTGCTAGGTTCCTGTCTGCAAGCATAGCAGAGTATCATTAATAGTTAACGGGTTGGTTCTCTCTCATGGGATTGGTCTCAAGTTGGGCCAGTCATTGATTTGCTATTCCCTCAATCTCTGCTCCATTTTTACCCCTACACTTCTTACAGGCAGGACAAATGTTGTTTTGGTTTGTTTTTTCAAGACACAGTTTCTCTGTCTTAACTGTCCTGGAACTCACTCTGTAGACCAGGCTGCCCATCAACTCAGATCTGCCTGCCGCGGCTGGCATTAAAGGTGTGTGCCACCACAGCCTGGCGATGGTAGGACCTTTAAGAGTTGCAACCTGGGGCTGGAGAGATGGCTCAGAGGTTAAGAGCATTGACTGCTCTTCAGGAGTTCCTGAGTTCAAGTCCCAGCAACCACATGGTGGCTCACAACCATCTATAATGTGATCTGATGCCCTCTTCTGGTGTGCAGGCGTTCACACAGGCAGAGCACTATATATATAATAATAAATAAATAAATCTTTTTTTAAACAAAGAGTTGCAACCTAACGGGCAGTTCTCCAGCCATGATCACCACGGAGGCAAAAAGCCAAAAGGCTGAGCAGTCATGGATTGAAACCTCTAAAATGTTATAAAAGCCATTTGCAAAATGTTGTCTCTGGAATTTGTTACAGTATTGAAAAACTGGCAAATGAAAAAAAAAGTATAAATGTACTCATCTCTCCAAAATAAAGAAAACACTTATTAGTAGGTATCATGAACTGCTTACTATGTGTTGGACCCTGGGGTACAAGCAGAAACAAGGCAGATATTGTCCTTATGTTATGGCAGGGAGACCAGCACCAAGCAGATTCATAATATGAGATCAAGCATGTGAAAAGAATCCTTTCAGGCACCTTTGTAGGCTATGAAGACGGAAAGACCATGGAGAGTCAGGGAGGTGAGGGAGCTGGCGAAGCGCTGTGTCGATGGCTCTGGAAGCCAGGCTTTCTCCCGTGACACCGAGATGGGACTGAGCACCAGTCACTGCCTCTGGCTTTAGTGATATCCAAACTGCACACCCCTTGGGCAGCTGTGGGATGTCCTGAAAAGGGCTCTCCCAAGGGAGAAATGATTTAGCTGGAATCAGAACCCTGTCATGGGGCCTGCCACAGAAAGGCCTAGAAGAAGGGTCTCCCAGACAGAAGGACAAGCAAGCACAAAGCAGTACCTGACCTGTTGTTGTCACTACTTATGCTTGAGTGGTGTGTTAGTTACCTGTCTCATTGCTGTGACAAAAACGCCTGACCAAAGCAACTCAAGGGGAAAAGGTTGTATCTTGGCTCACAGTTTGGGGCGGTCAGGCCATCACCACAGGGAAATTTTATGATGGCTGGAAAATGAAACAGTTGGCCACATTGTGTCTATGGTCAGGAGGCAGAAAGGCATAAATGCTGGTGCTCAGCTCGCTTTCTTCTTTATATTTAGTACAGGACCCCAATCCATATGTTAGTGCTGTCCACATTTGGGCCCCTCCCACTGCAACTAGCCTAATCTAAAAGGCTCCTCACAGGCCTAGAGATTTGTCACCTAAGTGGTTCTATAGCTCGTCAAGTTGACAGTATTAACAATTATGAGTGACGAACTGGAACTGAAGCTCTTCAAAGATCAAATGTCACCTAAGCCAGTAGGAAGAAAAGGCCAGGACTGACAAGATAGTTCAGTGGGTAGGGGTACTTGCTCCCAAGCCTGATGTCCCGAGCTTAGTCCCTGGGACCCACACAGCAGAATGAGAGAATTGGTTTCCCCAAGTGCTGTGACACAAACACACATCTACACACACATACACACACACACACACACACACACACACAGAGAGAGAGAGAGAGAGAGAGAGAGAGACTTGTGCAGCTACATCAGGCTTTTATGTGCTTCTTGTTTCCAAAGCTAAGGTGGGCTGAGGCCCACGGGAGACAAAGCTAAGGTGGGTGACGAAGAGCATCTGTAGTCTTGTGAGGGGGCTGGGCTTGGCTTCAGAAAGGAAATACTGATGTCCCGCCCTTCTGTGTGGCAGCATCACAGATACTCATGGACTTACACAGACGTGAAAAGAGCATGAGCCACACTAGGCCCAAGTCCCTGCTCTCTGTCTCCTGGGGAGAGTCTCAACCCTGAACTCCAGTCCTAAGCACACCAAGGTTGTCCCTCTCACTGCAGTGGCTACTAACATGCAGCATAGAATGGGGACATGTTAGACTGTCACTGCTTCATTAGAACCAAGAGGATTTGTAGTTTATGATGTGGTACCAGAGAGGCAATCCATTCGTCCATTCAGAAAGCATTTAACAGTCAGGCTCAGTGGCACGTGCTTGTGGACCCAGGAATTCATGAGACTGATGATTCAAAACACAAGTTTAAGGCAAGCCTGGGTAATACTTCAGAAGATTAATTAATAATAATAATAATAATTTTAAAGCAGGATGTGGTAGCACACACCAGCACAGGAGGAGATAAACATATGAGGACCAAAGGTTCAGGACCGGCCTCATCTAGCCTAGACTGCATGAGAATGTCACAATACATACACACACACACACACACACACACACACACACACTTACTTTCTTCCAAATATTTTTAAATATATCTATTTCTTTGAATATATATATTCAATGAATGAATATATATATGTGTATGTGTGTATATATATATCCTACTACATGTCCAACATTAACTTAAACCTTACTAGTTCTCTTCATAAAGAGAACTAAGTTTCTAACCTTGCAGAGCTTAGTTTTAGCAAATAATGAGTACAGTGTCGCATGATGAGGAGTGCTCTGAACAATAATAGAGAATAGAGCATGTGTGGGACAAAAATGCCAGAGATGCATGACATGAGACGACCATGGAAGGCCCCACCAAGAGAGAGAGATCAGAGCAAATCTTGCAGGAGTAGGGGAGAGGCCTGTGAACACTGGGAGTTTGGGGTGTTCCCAGCAACAGGAATGACAGAAGCAAAGGTCCTGAGGCAGGAGGATACCTAAAGAGTGTGGGAGGCATCACAGTGGCTGAGGTGAGGGAAAGGGAAAACCATGGTAAGTGAAGTCACATGGTGGAGTATACTGGACACTGCTGGTGCAAGGCCAGGAAGACTGCCTTAGCCCTAGGGTCTCCGCCTCAGCTGAGCTGGGAAGCCCTGGGTGGTGGACGGGCACGACCAGGCTCATGCACAGCTTCTGAAGATTGCTTTGGCTGCTGTGCTAGCCATGACCACAGAGAAAAGAGAACAGAAACAGGGGGCTAAAAAACAAGCTATCACAGGAATCCCGTGGACAGTGCACACTACCATGACACCTTTAAAAATAATTCAGCTGAACTCATTGATGGCTTAGACAGAAAAAAGTATAAGAAACACTGGGGTTAAAGGAGACGCCACGGTTTGGGCCTGAGCTGAGGGTCGTGCTGGCACTTTGAGCTGCGTGGACACTCTGGGCAGGGAGAGGGGACTCACGGTATGATTTTTGGACCTGACACATTTGAGATGACTTTGAGACTTTAAATAGAGAGGCAAAAAACAGAGGTTGGAAATTGTCACAAAGTGTGGGAGATGGGTCCGGACCAGAGTCAGAAATAACAAGTGTCCTCAGCTTTATTCGGTATATAGGTCCCCAAAAGAGGGGTGGAAAAATATGAAGCCTGGGCCCTAGTGCTCACCAAGAGCTGCAAGTAAAAGAAGATTAGGGGAACCCCACCAAGCCTGAGGGGCAAGAGAAGAGGTAAGGGAAGGCCAAAAGCAATCTGAGAACTCTAAGTCAATAAATGACCCAGAAGGAGAAGACCCCAAATGTCACTGCCAGTGCAGCCAATGGTCATGAGGAACTGGCAGAAGCACTGTACGAATGGGGCATTCACACGTGCTTGAGCATCACCCATCTGACAGCTGAGGGGACATCTCGACAGAGGAAAGATCTATCACTACCCCAGTCAACACCAAAGTATCTCCAGATCCTGACGTGGTCAGATGGGCAGTGCTCTCACACGGCCCTTGCATGCTGCTCCTGCCGGAATGTGCAGCCGGAAAGACAAGTACAGAAAGTAAACTATCGTGCAACACATCGGGGCTAGGCTGTTAAAAAGCGAATAAGGTAGGGATTGGGATGAAAGAATCTGGGAGGTGAAAGGAGCCGAAAGGGCGTGACACATCTTACCAGGCATGGTGGCAGACACCTGTAATTCCAGCACTTGGGAGGCTGGAGCTAGAATATCATAAATTAAGGATAGCCTAGGCTACATAAAAGTGAGTTCCATGTCACCCTGGGCTACGAGACCTCGGAGAGAGGAAAAACCAAGCACAATGCCTAACCCGTGGCTTACAAAGATCACTTCAGAGACAACCGGGGACATTTAAATCTGAACTTTTTAAGATATGATTGATGATATTGAATTAACAGTGATTTTCTTACTTGTGCAGGATGCAGGATGGAGAAATTAGGGATAAACATCAAAACGCAAGCAGCATTAAGACAGTTCGGGGGAAGAGGTGACAGAGAGCACAGCAACAACAACCAGTGACACTGGGTGGGCACAGGGATGTCACTACCGTGACTTTTCTCATAAACTTGGCATTTTCATGAGTCAAATGTTAAAGGAAGAAAAAGGAGATGGCGGGCTACGTGTCTGGGGCACTTGAGATCAAGAGAAGTCGGGGACTACAACCTAACACAGGAGTGAACACCCAGAGGAGTCACTGGTGACTTTGACAGTGTGGACAGCAAAAGCAGTAGGCAGGGGCCTGGCTGGAGAGAGTTGTGTGGGTCTAACTCAGAGCACAGTGTGGGGGCAAGGGTGATGACACTTGTGTTTGTAGAGGAGGTTCAGACGGGAACCCATAGTGAAGACTGGGGAGAGCTGAGGGCAGAACACAGGCGCCTTTTGCTTTGACTTTCAGGGGCAGAGGTGGGAGGAGCCAATGTGGTGTCACTCACCAAAGGACCAGTTAGGGGTGGAGTGATGAGCAGTTTTCTGTCTCATTCTTTGAGCCCTCCTGGTGGGGGTGAGGGGTCAGGGGGGAGCAGCAGATGGGACCCTGTGAGTCACTCCCTCACTACTCTCTGCTCCTTTGATAAGGTCAGGATGCTGGGGTCACAACTCTGGGTGTGACAATGACGTGACAATGCCTCCATAATCTGGGACTCACTCTCATTAGAGGCCCTCCCAAGTCCTCCCAAGTCCTCCCAAGTCCTCCCAAGTCCTCCCTCATCCCATGAGCAAGTTTTCCTCAATGGAACAGCCACCGGTGACTCCTCCACGGTCTAAAATTCCCTATTAATGCCCTTCCACTTTGATGCCTGCTATTTGGTGGTTGTCGATCCATCAGTGTCTGCTCCTGGATTCCCAATGAGGTAGTCAGCCCTTGAATGTAGGGACTCCTTTTGAAGTCTATTGATCACCCTGCCTAGAACAGGTGGTCAATAAACTAGGAAGAAGGCAAAGGGAAAGAAAAGGAGGCCGCAGGGTACCATTCTCCACACTAAAGACACCTGAGGCATGCATACTGTACAGACTTCCACGCTGCGCATCTCATGTCTATGGAGACATAAAGTCAGTTACACGGGGACCTTGGATGCCAGCACCAACAGCCCTCAAGTCCTACCTCCACGCTTGCTTTGGAGCCCCTGGTTAGATGCCTCAAAGCAACATAAGCCACAAAGCTCTTGCCTAGGCTGTTTGCAGTAAGTGACTCACCCAATTAAGCCTATCTACATAACAAAGCCTCACCGGGCACAGAGGTCACAGAGACTGTGAAGTGTCTTCAGCGTGTGCAGCAGGCAAGGTTCACTAATTACCAGTCATTTCCACCCCTCAACAGCCTGACAGCCTTTGAGATGCAGGGAATAAAAGACTCCCCAAATTCCCACCCCACACCCATCACTTCTCCCTCGCCAACCCAACCCAGCATCTCAAACCTGTGACTAATAGGTTCCCAGGAAGGGGCTCTTCCCACCTGGCTGAAAGCAAGAAGAGAGGGAAGGAAAAGAAAAGAATTGCTTCCAACCGGGTGGGCAGGCACATGATTTTTTTTTTTCAGCAAGATGCAACTGGAGGTTTCTATCCTTGTTTCTTTTTAACAAGTATGTGAAGCAAAGCGGCATGCTTAGCTCCCTATTCTTAGAGACGATGCAGGTTTGTGGCAGAAACTGTGGGTAAGATAAAAGTTAAGAGTCACCCACAACCCGGTCCCAGAAAGGATCGGCATCTCCACAGACGCTCTGTCAGCCTGCTGTTTAGGGGACAGGAATTACATGTGTGCGTGCCCTCGCTCCTTCATGACCAGCTTTTCAAACTGAATGGGCCATCACGTCATCCCTCCCCATGGACAGAGCAGGTAGGGCTGCTGACTGGCCTAAGGAGGAAGTGCATGGAGTTCAAGAAGGGAGCATTTTGAGAACGCCTCAAAGAGGGTTGCTTGGAGGTTACAAAGGGCAAGTGATTTTACCCCAGAAGCCTCAGTGTCCCTATCTGCCCAGTGGATGTAACAGTGCGTGCCTAAAAGAGATTAAGGGGGATGCTGGTTGTGAAAGGACTCTGCCATTATTGGACATTTTATGACTCATTTTAATAAGTGCTCATTAATTAATGCCTGATTCCTACTTAGCCACTAGTCAGGTTGAGAATATAAAGAAAGTATCTGGCTCAAACCTAGAGGAGTTCAAGACTTAATTAGAACGTTAAACACACACACAAGCCCAAAGTCAAACTCAAAGAATTTAAACAGCTAATAAAAGTTATCATCAATTAGTAGATAGTTAAGAGCCAGGCAAGAAGAACAGACAGGACTCCCAGGGTTCAGAGGTCAGAAAGAGCAAACCATCACAGTAATGGCCGCCATGGCCATGAGCGCTTTCCAAGTGCCAGGCAGCACTCCTTTCTAAAGTCCCCATTGACTGTATGACTGACCGAGGAGACCAGTATTACTTCCGTTTCATAGGGGAGGAAATGAAAAGTTCAGAGGTCAAAACGCTCACCTGGCCACACACCTAGTAAATGAAGTCAAGGTGGTGCTGTGTTTTAGATTGAGGCGGTTGGCCCCAGAGCTTGTCACAGGCTGAAGCTCATAATGGGCTCCCGTGGAAGCAGGGAGGGGTGCTGGTCCCCGAGCAGAGTCTACAGGAGGGAACATTCCACCAGCACTGCATGTGCAACCATCCCGAAAGACTTACGCTCTTAAGCTGCGCTGTGAAGGATCAGAGTTCATTGTTACCGAAGGTGGTTGAGCTTGGCAGTGAAGTTTGGAGTGCTTAGAAACTATAACCCTGTGCCATCCAGGGAGATTTTCAAGTTACAGGGAGATACGCTGTAAATTTGCAAAGGTGGTGGGGATAAGAATTCTCTCTACACGAGGCTTCAGTAAGATGTACGCAAGGCAGTGCCCTGAACCTACCCCCAAGTAGTGCTTTGGACACAATGGGTATTCAAATGAAAAACAAAAACAAACAAACAAACAAAAACATTAGGTATGGTTCTCACTCGGCTCAGCAGAACCCGAGGACAACATGTTTTTTTACTTGAAGTCATTGCCTGGCTAGGTTGGAGGCATTCAGCCAAGCCGCTCAATGGAGCCCATAGCACAGTCTAGAAGTAAGAACCATCAGGCAGGTTTAGAAGGCACTCAGTGACCCAGACTGGCAGGTCAGTGGACACTGATGATTGGGAGTGACAGAGACTAGCTCTGAACAGTTCAAGGAGAGGAGGAGGAAGAGGAGGAGGAGGAGGAGGAGGAGGAGGAGGAGGAGGAGGAGGAGGAGAAGAAGAAGAAGAAGAAGAAGAAGAAGAAGAAGAAGAAGAAGAAGAAGAAGAAGAAGAAGAAGAAGAAGAAGAAGGTCAAGAAGCTCTCATGGAACTACACCAGGGACTGGCAGTGGCAGTGGCTGGGACTGGAGATGGCACTGGCCATGCTTCCTTACAAGTCCAGTTAGGCCACCGCCTGAGCGGCCACTATGATCACATGGATAGCAGGAACTGTCCACTCCACTCAGCCTCCCAAAGCAGTCACAGTCATTGTCGTAGGCTCAGTGTTTCTGACAAGAGTATCCAAATGATTCTCCATTCTCGGTTCTCCCTTTCAGAATCAGAGACCCTGCTAGGGGATCTCACTGTTGGTGCCTCAGCTGCCAGGGCAGGAAATAGGCAAAACAGCCCCTTCACCATCAGTGGTTAGAAGCAGACCCTGGTTTCTACCAAACAGGAAAGGGTTTCAGACACTTGAAAGTCAATGGAGGAAGAGAAACAGCAACATCCACATGAACTCACTCGTTTGCTGCAGTGCCCTGGATTAGAGGGGTTTTTTTTTCCATACTCCACTACTATTCTAAAATACCAAAGTCATCCCATAGGAACGCTTGCCTGCTCCTGAGGCTATTTCATAATCCTTCTGTATTCGTTACTTTTCCATTGCTGTGATAAACACCATGTCCAGGGCAATTTATAGAAGGAAAGGTTTATTTGTGGCTTATGGCTCCAGAGAGTTACAAGTCCACTGTGGTGGGGGAGCAGCAGGCATGGTGGCTGAAGCCGCAAGCTGAGAGCTCACATCTTGAGCCACAAGCACAAAGCAGAGAGAGCAACCTGGAAAAGGCTTGACTCTCTAAACTCCCCAAGCCTGCCTTCAGGGCTGCACATGTCCTCCAACAGCAAGGCCATATCTCCTAAGGCCTCCCTAAGCAGCACTACCAGCTAGCTAGAGAGCAGCAATCAAATGCTGGAGACTATGAAAGGCCTTTCTCACCCACACCCACACCCCATCCATGAAGGAAAGTCTCTACATGAGGTTCCAAACACCTTTCTGATCACTGTGCTGGGACCCCCGTGGCATAACACCACAGGAGAGGCTTGCTAAATGAGAGCATTAATGTGGTGGTTTGGAATGGGCCACCCCCATAGACTCATGTGTTTGAATGCTTGGCCCATAGGGCGTGGCATTATTAGGAGGTGTAGCCTTGTCAGAGGAAGTGCATCATTGTGGAGGCGGGCTTTAAAATCTTATATGCTCAAGCTACACCTGTGGTACACAGTCTTCTTCTGCTACCTACAGATGAAGATGTAGAACTCTCATCTTCTTCTCCAGCACCATGTCTGTCTGCACACTGCCATGCTTCCCACCAGGATAACGATGGGCAAAACCTCTGAACTGTAAGCCAACGCCAATTAAAGGTTTTCGTTTATAAGAGTTGCCATGGTCCTGGTGTCTCTTCACAGCGATGAAGCCCTAACTAAGACAGTCAATAAAGTATTTGTCTGAAAATATGAAAACCTTCCATTTCTTTGACTTAGAGACTTTTCTTTCCTAAGGAAAATTCTGGAAAGGGGAGGAGGAGGAGGACACTGAAGATGGCTCCATATCCCAGTGGCGGCAAGCAGTACTGAGGCTATCTCTGCACACTCAGCATTTTCTTCTGGCCATAAGATGATGGCTAGAGCTCCTCGATGTTTTGTTCAAGTCATGAGAGAAGAGAGAACGGGAAGTGGAGGAAGGGCCAAGCCATTTGCTACATCCCCTTCAAAGATGACACTAGAGCATTTCCCAGTATCCCTCTCCTGCTTGGCCATCCTTGACCCCCACTTGCCACAAGCTGGTCTCGTGGCCATCCCTAGCTGCAAGACTACGTGGGAAAGAAGACAGGATGGTTACGATGGGTCCACACTGATCTTAAATCACTTCCTGGACCTGCTACATCACTACACTGCTGAGGTGAGAGAGAAAGGAGAAGGACGGCATAGCTGATGTCTGATGTGGTCATTACAGGCTTAGAAAATGGCTGAGCATGGGGACAAGGGCTTTTTCAGAAAGTAGAGACAGAAGTAGAAAAACACTGGGGTTGGGCAGTGGTTGTACATGCCCTTAATCCTAGCACTCAGGAGGCAGAAGCAAGGAGAGAGGGGTCTCTGAATTCAAGGTCAACTTGGTCTACAGAGTAAGGTCTAGGACATCCAAGGCTACACAGAGAAACTTGCCTGGTTGAGGGTTGGGGCTGGTGCGCGGGGGGGGGGGGGGGGGGGGGGGAGGACACAGGACATGTGGGGAAAACAAAGAAATTCAATTTGGCTATTGTGTAAACTATTGTAATTTAGTAATCTATCCTACAGAAAAAAAATCACCCATTACAATAATGTAGACACAAAATTTTATTACTCAAAGAAACATGGGCATACTCCTGAAAGATGATCCACCATACAAGGATTTGTTCAGCTGTGTTTATAGAAGCTTTATGCATAATAGCCAGAATCTAGAAACAACCTAGATGTCCCTCAACTAAAGAATGGATAAAGAAACTGTGGTATAAGTCCCCTTGATGGGGAGGCCTGGTGGCACTCAGAGGAAGGATAGCAGGCTACCAAGAAGAGATCTGATACTCTATGAGCATATACAGGGGGAGGAGGTCAAACTCAGTCACAGACATAGAGGAAGGGAGTAGGGTGAAAGTGGGAGAGAGGGAGGAATGGGAGGATACAATGGATGGGATAACAATTGAGATGTAATATGAATATTATCAATACAAAAAAAGAAACTATTAAAAAGAGAAACTGTGGTATATTTACACAACAGAATACTACTCATCTATTAAAAACAAGGAAATCTTGACATTTTCAGGCAAATGAATGGAACTAGAAAGAAGCATCCTGAGTGAGATAACCCAGACCCAGAAAGACATGTATGGTATATACTCACAAGCAGATATTAGCCAAATAATACAGGTTAACCACACACTACAATACACAGACCTAAAGAAACTAAATAACAAGGAGGACACTAGGGAGAATGCTTAAGTCTCAATCAAAAGGACAAATAGAACAGACACCTGAAGCAGTTGCAGAGAAGGAACAGGAAGGGAGCCTACCATAGAGTCCTCTGAAAGACTCCACCCAGCAGGGGATCCAAGCAGATGCTGAGACACACAGCCAAACTCTGGGGTGGAGCACAGGAAGTCTTAAGGAAGAGTTGGGGAATAGAGTGGTCTGAAGAGCTCTACAGGGAGACCAATGGAGTCAACAAATCCAGGCAGAGGAGGAGGGTACTGCAGAGACTGATGCACCAAGCAAGGACCATGCATGGTGTGCTCAGATACAGTAGATAGGCAGCACACAGTCTCCTTGTGGGTCCCATAATATGTGGAGTAGGGACTACTTCTGACATGGACTCTGGCCCCAACATATTGTTCATTTCTCCCTGGCAAGGCAGCCTTGCCAGGCCACAGAGGAAGAGGATACAGGCAGTCCAGAGGAGACTTGATAGGCTGAGGCCAGATGTTAGGGGAGGAGGGATCCCCTTTCTGAGGGCTAGGGGAGGGAGGGAGAGGGTATGAGAGAGGGAGAGTGGGATTGGGAGGCAACGAGGGAGGGAGCTACAGTTGGGGTGTAAAGTGAGCAAATTTAAAAAAAAAATTAGCCAAGGTGTGCTGGTGGCTCATACCTTTAATCCCAGCAGTTTGGATGCAGAGGCAGGCTGACTGCTTGCCGTGAGTTTGAGGCCAGCCTGGTCTACAAAGCAAGTCTAAGGCAGTCAAGGCTACACAGAGAAACTCTGCATCAAAAAACCAAAATAAACAAATAAATATAGATAAATAACATTTTTTAAAAAGAAAGAAACATGGTAGCAACACATTTGCACCAAGTAGAATGGTTGACTAAGCACTATATGTATGTATGTATATGGTTAATATATTACATATGCATATACATATACATCTGAGAAGTTTAAAAACAAGTTAGCCAGCAATGGGCAATGGAGAACTGAATCGAAGGACCATGAGCCAGTCTGAGTTATATAGAGAAGCCATGTCTCAAAGAAAGTAAAGGGTTGTAGGGATGGACAGTGAGATGGTTTGGTGGTGAAACTCTTGCTGCCAATCCTGGAGTCCTTGGCTCAATCACGTGATAGAAGGAAAGAATTTATTACTAAGAGTTGTCCTCTGACCTCTGTATAGGTGCTCTGACATGTGTATCTATACGTGCACACACATACACACACAGAGAAGGGGGGAGGAAGAGAAATGTAATTTTTTTATTTAAGTGATGGCTGGGACTGGAGCTTAGATAGAGTGCACAAGGCCTCTGAGTATGATCACAGAATCTGACCCCCCCCCCTTTAAAAAAAATGTATACTCAAAACCAGCTAACATCCAGGTACCTACCTCAGGACACTGGGTGGGAAATGGAGAGGGAGTGGAGCGATTTCTTTTCCTTTCTTTTTATATCTTTGAGTATTTTCCAAAGAAGACAGAGAAGCCAGGGGAGACAGACCCACTGTGCTGCTAAGAAAGCTGGAACCCACACTTTTTTTTTTTTTTAAGCAAAAGAGAAACAAGCCCCAGGGTGTGCTCAGCTTCCACACACACAGTTTTGTTGTTGTTTTTTTTGTTTGTTTGTTTTTTTGTTTTGTTTTGTTTTGTTTTGTTTTGGGGTTTTTAGGAGGCTATTGTTGTTGTGTTGTGTGGTGGGGGGCTATAATTGTTGCTTAGTTTTGTTGTTGTTCATACAGGGTCTCATGAAGGCTGAACTGTGCAGTGCAGGCTGCCTCCACCCGCCAAATGATGAGATTACAGGATTAGACCGCTGCACCTACTTTATGTGGTAAGTGCTGGGGACGGACCCAGGTCTTCCGTTCCCTGTGCCAGGCAAGCACTCTGGCAACTGTATGTGTCCCCAGTCACTGCTTTACTTTTTTCCCCCTCCCCAGAAAGAGCTCTCTGGTCCTCCCTGGTCTAGACTACGCTGGGGGAGAAACCACGATGCTCAGTGGTCAGCTTTTCCAGGAGACTGGTAGCCAGAGACCATCCTGTGGACGCCTCTCAACTTCTCCAGACAATTCCTAGGGCTCAGCACTGCCCTCAGCTCGAAGGCACAGTTAACAGAGGGAAAATCCCAGACCTCAAAAGCCTTTCCCCAGCACTGGAAGAGATGGATGTGTGTGACCAAAGCAAGACTGAAATCGCCTCTCCGTGCTTAGTTTATCTATAAAAACAGGACATTCGTGACGACTGTCTCAGAGGGTTGCTTTAAGGGCTTAATTTCACACAAAATTCTTTGATAGTACCGGCACAAAAACAATCTATCAGAAAGTGTGAGCATTTTGTTCCTTGTTTTTCATCGTAGTTTTGTTTCCTCATCCAGAACACACTCCAGCTATTTGCTGTTAAGTAATTCCGCTAACTGACTACACGTGAGGGGTCACTTCATTTAAATGAGGTATGGGTTTATTAAATGCCATGCAATTGAATAAAAATATTTAATGTGGAAGGAAAAAAAAAGGTTTGTCCTTACTAAAAGGTGAGACCCTGCAGGCACTGACCCACCTATTCCAAGGAACATATGGTTGAATACCAGAGAAAGCTTGCAGGCCTCTGGACCAGGTAAATCCACCAAAGGACCAAAGTTTGAATAAATCTTACGGGCTACCTGAGGCCTAGGCTCCAGGTCCTTCCGTCCTCACTATTTAAAAAGAAAATAAGCGCAGGTGGGGAAAGGGAGCTGCCACTGCCCTCCGGTGAGGTCAGGTCTTGGTGCCAGGCCTTGGGCTGGCATTGAACAACTCTCTCGGTGAGCCGGTGTAGACGCCGGCTGAAGAGTATGGGGCGGGGTCGACGCGGCAGGGGGCGGAGCCTCGCGTCAGTTCTCAGCCCCTACCCCAGCGGAAGTGCTGCTGGGTCCGCCCCTTCTTCAGTCGCGGGGCTTCTCTCAAGCCCATCCTAGGGCCTGATCCCTCCAGCTTGCAATTCGGCTCCGAGAGCGACTTAAACCCACAGAGGGGTTTAGAAAGACGAACAGAGGTCGACGCAACTGGCTGCTCTCTGTCCCTCCCACTTTCCCGCTCTCCCCACCTCTCCTCGGTTATCCCTGGGGCCGCTGGCGCCGTTGGGAACCTTACAGGTAAAGTGTGAGCAAGTAAGGGCGCAGGTGCAGACGCCTCCCGGGCAAGACTAGAGAGGTGTAGGCGCCTCCGAGCAAGGAGAGAGGAAGAGACTGTATAGACCCTACAGTGATGGGGAGAGAGAACTCGGAGCCCAGAGTGGTGCTGGAGCTGGGCCGATAGAAGGGACGGGACTGAGGCCCTCCAGCTTGGGAGCCTGGTCATTTGTCTCCCCGCTTCTGGCGCAGTCTCTGTTGTGCCTGGGAGATGTTGAGCTGAGTAGGTGGGGGAGGATCGGGCGGTGACACCCGAGGATTGTCCCCAACCTTCTCCGCGCGGTGACTGGGTACTGACAGCCGCCCAGCCCGGCTGCGCACTCTCCCAGATTTGCAGAATAAAAATCAATAAAATCGATGAGGTGGCAAGGAACACGGAATATGTTGGGTGTTATTATTATTATTACTTGTGCTTCTGTTTGTTAAACTCTTTTTTTTTTTTACTTCCTTCTTGGAAAATGTGGTTTCAACTTGGATCCCCGCCTCAAAGAGGGACGCAAATTATCTTCTGGTCCGCCCCCATCCCCCAACAGACTAGGAAACTTGCACTTGGTCCCAAGCTGAGATGACTTCCCCAGGAGGCCTGGTAACCTCTTCCGCGGGAGCAAAGCCCCAGGGCGTGCTCTTTTTCCAGACACAGGTTTTCCCGGTGCCCCATCATCTGCCCTTTAGAAAGAAGGACCCTTCCGTTTACAGATCCCGGGTTTACCACTCCCACGCCCCGGGGGCCGCGCCTCCTCCCCCTCCTCCGCGCACTCTGGCTCGCTTTAAATAATGATATTTGCATGCAAGGAGCGATTCATAAATATGTCAGGGCCAGTGAAATATAGGCAACATTTCAAACTTTCTATTTAAAAAACATGAATTATGGCCGCGGAAAATGTGTTCCCATTTAAAGGCGATACGAAGTATTTGGTGTCTCGTCCCCGGGCCCATCCATCATGCAGACAATAAAGAGAGTTTTTCGCCCTGACACTCGCGATTTATGGGCGCCCTTCTCTGCCCTCATCACTCACCCACTACGGCCGGCCCTGGGGACAGGCCCCGCGGAGAGACTGGCAGTCGCCCCCGCCAGAGTCCAAGCGCGCAGTTTACACCTTTGCCCGGACTCCAAATTCACAAATTTCAAAGGGAAGCGCTTCTAGTTAGAGGAATCATCTGGATAGAAGAGTTTGAGCAACCATGTGGAGTGGAAACCACACATCCTCCTGAACGAAGCTTCTCTTAGGGGCTGAGGCCGAGGAGGCCCAGAAGTGGCCCTGTGTGCGCCCTCATTCGAGGTCAGGCGCTGAGCTGGAAGTTTGCTGCACAGGTGACCCCTGATTACTAAAACTCTGGCTGGAAGTAGAGCAGAGAGCTAGTCAGGGGGCTGCTCAGACTGGCTTCTAAGCATTCCACCGCTCAGAAAGTGACCTGGTCTCAAATGTTCTCAAGCAGGATGGGGGGGGGGGGGGGACGGACGATTCTGGGCAAGGCTTTGTACTGCTCTTACAAAAGCTCCCTTTCCAGTACCCCACCCCCTCCCCGGTGCGAACTATAGAACCCTATGCTGGGCGTCTACAGCAGTATGGAAAAACTCTGGACATCATCTGGCAGGAGGAGGTACCAAGGTAACAGAAATACGGAAAAGGGGAGCCTTCACTTTTTCTCTGGCCAAGCTAGATCACCAGCTCCCCTCCCTCGGTGCGTTCACGCTAAAACTCTGTTTTCCCACTGATTCTCTGGAGAAAACTTGCTCGAAGCAAAGTTCAGACTCTGCGGCGGAATTTGCTTTCAGTTTTCGCTGAGGGCGGACTCTGCCCTGCAAGAAGGACAGACGGTTTCTGAAGCTTGACCAGAAGTGGAGGCTATTGGCACGGCTTCAAGAGAGCGTGAAAACTGTGGGCACCAATAGAACAGTGGGGCTGAGCCACTGCCTCCTGGGCATGGGGAGCCATCTCGTGCCTGTGACTGAGCTGAGGCGCATGGCAGCCGGGAGCCATTGCCAGTTGGATGCCTACTGGTTGGACTTACTCGATTTTAATGTAGCACCAACTAGAAAAATCCCGTCGGTTCTTAAAATGACAAAGGTTGAATTTATTGCAGAGCCATGTGTACGTTTTATCCACGTGAAGATAAAATTATACAAAACATCTCAGTGCTCAGGACCCCATTCATTGCTTCTGGCTTCAAGGACACATAACGTAACATGTCTGGAAATTGTAACCTATAGGATAAAAAATACATATTCCTACATTCTAAACGTGTGCACATATAATTAAATTGGTAAAATTATAAAGCAGGGTTTGGTTTGGTTTTTACATGTGTTTTTTTAAATCCCCTGTTTGCTTGAGATAGAACTAATGTCTAAGTAATCACCCTGCAGTGATTACTTATTTCCTACAGCCAAGTTGAACAGTGCCCTGTCTATAGCTCTTTAAGTATCTGTAGTACAGTGAGGGTGACATAAATACATTTGTAAGAAAAGGAGGCAGACAGATAACTGAGCCACAGTGCATCATTCATATATATGAATATGTATGTATGCAGATATATTAATATACAGTATTTCTGAGTTTAGAAATAAGTTATTTTCATAAGACTAGAGGATGAGGACAAATTGAAGGACTTTGGGGAGCCTTGTGTGAGGACCCCCAGTCCTGCAGCCCAGAGCACTGGGCTAGTCACAGCTGCTTGGAGAGGCTCCATATGGATGTTCAGATACAGAGCACCTTTGGGGTTCTTGTTGATGAACACCCCAGACAGTGTCTTAGAGAATAGCTAGCATTTAAACTAGCAGGCCCTGGGTGTCACACACACACACACACACACACACACACACACACACACTTCAACTAGCTCTCAGTCCTGACTTAATCTGGCAGTGGCCACTTGGGTCTGAGTTTGGATAAGAGCCTAACATAGAAAAGGGTGCTGATCGATTCTAGATTCTAGGACATTCCGAGAGCAGGAAGCCAGAGACACCAGAAGGCAGACCCCTGCTGGAACTAGACGGTCTAGTTTGAGGCCATGGAAGCAGTAATCTGGGTGTATTTACTTACGAACTCTTAGGCACACTCCTTCACACACCAAGTGCTGCAATCCCAAGGCCCTGTGGGTCTTAGTATAGTTGCAGAGCTCCACAGAGGCTACTGGCCAGGTCATTGAGGCTGGAACTGTGAAATTCTGAGGCAAAACACTAATTCCAAACATGGGCCTTGCAAAGGCCCACATATTTAACTATCCTGCACTGGCTGGATTACCTCCCTATCTAAATACACAAAACCCTTAAGGGGGCGAAGAGCATCTAAAAGTCCCTGCTTGAAGAAGAAAACAGGGGAGCGTTTTTTTTTTCCAGGAAATCCAGAGACTTGCACACACTCCTGCCGAAGGAGAAATGACCCGGGAGCTGAGAATGCCCCACTGCAGAGAATATAGCTACCATGCAGAGATTTATACATCGGGAGGGTGAGGCAATAAAATATATTCTCTGACAAATCAATTAGAAAAAGGAGAAGAGAGAGGAAACCAAGAGGGAAAGGTTCAGGGAGTCAAAATAGGGGAAAAAATGAAAGAAAAGAAAAAAGAAAGAAAAGAAAAAACTGTAATGAAAATTTTTTTTAAATGGAAAATTTTTTCAAATAAGCAGATTCAAAGAAGGGAATCCAGAAGAGGACACTCTAAGGCTATGTCGAGGTCTCAGGACTAAGCCAGGCCACATGTCCTGTCCAGCCCTAAGCCTCACTGGTTTGAAAAGTTGTTAGGCTCCGGTGTGACTGTCACCTCAGTGGCCTCAGGAATCTTGGACCTAACTGTAGTCTGATAGAGAGGGACTGGGTCCAGCGGCCTCAGCTTGCTCTTTCCCTCACCCCTCTAAGGGGGACTGCTTGGCTGAACAGAACCCGGGTGCAAAGACCCCTGGGGGTATGCGCCAGTCCGGGACTCTTGGGGCGCTCTGGGCCAGGCTTTCCAGCTCGCCGGGCCTGACCTGTCAGGCGGATTATCTTCGAGGGAGATTAATAGGGGAGGCGGGCTGCAATAATAATCGTTTTGTTTGATGTGACAACTCTGATAGGCGTTGATTTACTTACAAACTGATAGGCTTTTAATTGAGCGCCTCCGCCGAGCCAGAGATGAAAGGGAAGCCGTGGTGAAAGGCGGCCCGCCTGCCCTCCGGCCTCAATACTGATTAGCCATCTCGACAGTGAATAGTTCAAGGCATTTTCAAACTTTTTTTCCTCAGCTCTCTTCTCTTCCGCCTTCTCCCTTCCACCTCCTCCTCAAATATCTGCCATGCCCACACCCTTTATTTTTCTTTTTTGAGAAAGCAAATTATGTCCATTGTGTGCAAATAAAATCCGTAGGACATCCATGTCAACCACCTCTGAGAGTTGGAGGCATTAGACCTAGCCTGGAGTAATTAATAAATCCCCACCTCATAGCTTGCTCGGCCTCCAGGGATTTAGCCTCCCCTGAGAGGTGTTAAAATACCGGCATCTCCCCAAAGCCGCTGGAATGTAGACGCCCAGGCGCCCCTGTGCGCTGCTGGGCCCGTCGGGGTTGAGTTTTTAAGGCAGCCAACTGCGCGAGCTCACGGAACACCGAGCATACCCACGAGGTCCTGTAATCACTCTGGGGCAGGAACCATTCCACGATTCCACCAGGCTTGAAAAGCTGGGGTGGCCTCCTTTGAACTGCCCAGTGCAAGGAGAAAACTGCTAGAATTGGAGGAAAGGGCACTGGGCCTGGAAACTAAAACCCGGGAGTGAAAAAGGACATCATTCCAGGCCTGCGCTTCTGCTACCCACAGTTTTGTCCACAGCACCAGCTTTCCGGATCCAAGCCTGTCGGAAAGGCCAAAACAGCAGGTGGCCCAAGGCCGAGCTTGCTACTCTAGGACCACAGTAGCTGGCCAGAGGTGACACCTTCACAGCCATACAATGGGTGGCACTAACACCCGCAGGCTACGAGCAGGCTTCAGACATATTGCCAGGCAGAGAGAGTCTGGGGCTGCCACTTGGGAAAACTATAAGCTCCAGAAATCCTTCAGGCCACTTTCACAACGTCCGTGTGTTTTTGCCATAGTCTCGCAGACTTACCTTCCTAAAGGTTGCAGGAGCAACACAAACCTTCCTGAATGCCGGTGTTCTACACACACACACACACACACACACACACACACACACACACACACACACACACCAGCCGCCCCGAGCACAAACAGCTTCTCTTCTCTCCAAATTAACGTTAATCGAGTTACCATCTCATTAACTTTGCCAACCTAAGGAATCAAGGAATAAAATCAAAACTCCGTGAAAGAAGACCTACGAGAAAATTATAAAACACACCCCTACCCCCACCCTACCCCGAGAAAGTTCTTATTACCCGAGTGGAGTGGGGAGACAGAAACAGAAAGGAAAAGGAGACAGGGATGGTGGAAAGGAATGGACTAGCAAGCCGAAGGGAAGTCCCCAACAAGACTCCTGAGCGTACCCGGTTCAGCTCAGGGTGCGCGGTGGTTGGAACCAGGTCTCCAGGCTCGGCCCCCGCCCCTTCGCAGGGCGCAGATCGGCTCCAAGCTCCCAGCGCTCCCAGCACCACCAGTTATCAAAAGGACTTGACAACAAAAGAAGAGCTCTGCGGAAAAGTAGGGGGAGGGGAAATTCAAAGTCTCCCAAGTCCCTCAGAACAAGGGGGTGTGTCCTCTTCTCACCCCCTTCTACTTTCTACGAGTTTCTGGAGGTGACCCGGGAGCGGACGTTACGGAAGTCCAGAGAATTCGCCCAGCGGCACAGGAGTGCATACACATTGTGCACCCAGATCCAGGTACAAGGCGGCACGCACAGCGCCTCCCCTCTTCTTTCCAAACAGCCCGAGTGACGGCGCAAATCGAGGGGAACGCAGCAGTCCCGCTTCGCTTCCCTGGAAAAACCGGTTCCCACAGGCAGCCGCCCTTCCCTCTCGCGTTCCTGCCCTCTCCTCTCCCCGCGCAGGTCAGTCCTGTCTGGTCCACTTTATCCTACTGAGCAGCCGGGGTAGTCCGGACTCCCAGGACTGTCGGGTTAGTCGCAAAGGACCCGGGAGAGGACGAGAGCGAGCGTGAGACCTGCTTGCCTTTGCTCACGGTCAAGCCTCTTCTCTGGAGCTTTTCAACCCTCACTACGAACTCGGGTTACAGAATTAAGGAGGGTTATCCCACCAGCAACCTCCAGGACCCGGACTATGTTGGTGGTGCGGTTCTTTAGAAAGAAGTTCCCGAGTTTGGGGTCGGGACACTACCCAGGGCAGCAGTCAGACAGTCTCAAGTTACGTGCCTTGGAGAGATTATCCCAGAACGGCGGGAAACCTCCGTGTTAGACGCCGGCTCCACCGCGGGTTTTAGGTACCAAGCAGCCCCGGATTGACCGAAGCACCCAAAGGTGGAGGGTGTGGCTGTCTCTCCAACATCTAGAGAGAAGGAGTACACCCTAGGCCCGTGCGCTAGACTCGGCGTCCTGGGTGCACCTGCGTACTTTACTCTCACAATTTCATTTTCCTGACGGTGGGCGCCTCTCCCCCCCTTTTCCATTCTTTTTCTTACACCCCTACACACACACACACACACACACACACACACACACACGCACCAGGAGGCTGCGCCTCTTCGCCCCCCCCCTTCAGTTCCTTCCGGGTCTCTTCCTTCCTCTGTCTCACTCTCGGTCTCTCTTTTTCCCTTCAAGTCTCACCCGCCTTGTAATCAGCAACAAAAGCTGACATAAATCACGAGCAGATTGACAAGAGCTGACAAATAACTGATTGATTGCGGTCGAGGCACATTGACAATTGATGGAGGGGTGGAGATGCCCAGAGAAACGGGAGTGGGTGGAGGAAAGGGTAGCAAAAGGAAAGCAAGAAGGAGGGGGGGCGGGCGGGTGTGAGTGTGAAACAGGGGAAACATGTGACCCCCCGCTCCGGCCCCAATCTGAGCGTCTTCGGGTGTCACGTGACCGGGAAAGGCGGAGAGCTCAGCGCACGTCGCCCGGACGAGCAGCCACCGCCTCCGTTGCCCTTCTAGCTTCTGGTTTCTCTGCTGCAGAGCCTCCGGAAATCCAAGCGGGCGGGCAGACTTCCTCCAACATCGGCTCTCCACCCTTCCTTACCCGGGTGGCCACTAAAAAAAAATAAAATTATTGAAAAATTTTTGATGTGCAGACCCCCCACGCATCCCTGAAGTTGACTGTTCAGCTGGAACCCACACTGCGGCCAGTGTTTCTTCTCGACACCCTCCCGAAGTCTGTTAATTCACTCTCACGCACTCCCTCCAAAAGGTTTCAGTTTGTTTTCCAGCTGGGAAAATGAAGGACGGGGAGGAAAAAAAGAAGGAAGGCGGTAGATAGCAAACGTAGAATAAATGTCCATCTCGTCCGGGTAGCGAAGTCGAGGGAGGGGACAAGCGGAGGGGCGGCGAAGAAGGAGCTGCCCATTAAAACCAGCTCTGAGAGTCCTGGCGGCGACGGCGACGGCGGCGCGGGACGCGTCACATCCCCTTGACCCTCCAATCACCTCGGGCTCCCATTTGATTGGAAGGCGGCAAAGGCTTTAATCTCCCCCTCGGTGCAGCTGCTTTTGAAGTGAGTTTCCTCGCCAGAGCACCGGCTGGACTAGCAGCGGCTCACATCGCAGAGCGCAGCGCCGGCTCGGGGCCGGGAGAGCGCAGCGCAGGGCTGGGCTCGAGGCAGACACCGCGTACCGCGGGGCACTCCCGCAGTCCACCCTGCTTCTCCAGCCCCGCCACGGCTCCGCTGAGGGCCAACCAGGATTATTCGCTTCTGGCTCCAGGCGCCAAGAAGGCGCGCGGGGCTCCCGCGTCCGCCCGGCCAGCTCCTCCTCCAGCTGCTCCCGTTCCCCGGGCGAGCGCGCAGCCCGGAGCCCGCCCCGCGCGTCCCGGAGCCCTCCCCCCCGCTGCTCCCATGCGCGCGGGTGGGTCATGAGCACAGCGCCCTCGCTTTCTGCCCTAAGAAGCAGTAAGCACAGCGGCGGCGGCGGCAGCGGCGGCGGCGGCAGTGGCAGTGGCAGTGCGGACCCTGCCTGGACCAGCGCGCTTTCTGGAAATTGCTCGGGCCACGGCCCAGGCTCGTCCCCGGCCGGCAGCACCAAGCCTTTTGTGCACGCGGTGCCCCCCTCTGACCCTCTGCGCCAGGCTAACCGCCTGCCCATCAAGGTGCTGAAGATGCTCACGGCACGGACTGGCCACATTTTGCACCCAGAGTATCTGCAGCCTCTGCCTTCCACGCCCGTCAGCCCCATCGAGGTAAGGACCTTCTCTCAGGGTCATGCTGCGCCCCTACCAGGGCTGCCTTCCTGTGGGGTTTCTTTACCCTGGGATCTGGGGCGTAGGGTTTGGGGGGGTGCAGTAGGAGTGATTCAGCCCCAGGATGGGAGGAAAGGACAGCGCTTCCTCACCCTTGGTCGGGAAAGAACGAGATGAATTGGGTGCAAATTCTAAGGAGCAAAGCCACGCAAACTTGTCCGGTTTTGTACTAAATCCCCGGTGTACTTTGCTCTCCCCCATTGGTCCCTAGGCGGACAGGGGCCTGTATACTGTTTCAAAGTCCCCTTCCTCTGGCTCTCCAGAAACTAGTATATTTACACAGCCTCGGAGGCGCCAATCGCTCAAGCCCTTACTCTTTAGAATCAAGGAGTATGTGCGGGGGAAGGGGGATACAGTTCTGGGTCTAAAGAGACGAAAACCAAAATATTTGTGTGAGACTATTTTCAAATCTAAGTAGTGCCTAAAGAATGCAGGGAGGATCCTAAACCGGCCCGGGGGTTCTGGCATCTTTCCCAAGGACAAGAATTTTGTGGGTGGATGTGGAGTAGGGTGCCACTTAGAATTGCGCCTCGAAGTTGAAATGCTTTTCGCGGGCTGTTACGGAGGGCGTTAGAACCCTAAACCCAGGATTCTAAAGGGTTTCCCCTTCTTTCTCTGTGTGAACCCCTCCCTGCCTGACTCCGCAGCTGGACGCCAAGAAAAGCCCACTGGCGCTGCTGGCTCAAACATGTTCGCAGATAGGAAAGCCCGACCCTTCGCCCTCTTCCAAACTCTCCTCGGTCGCCTCCAACGGGGGCGGCGCGGGTGGTGCAGGCAGCGGAACCGGGGGCGACAAGGACGCCAAGTCGGGCCCCCTGAAGCTGAGCGACATCGGTGTGGAAGACAAGTCGAGTTTCAAGCCTTACTCCAAACCCGGCTCAGATAAGAAGGAGCCAGGAGGCGGCGGCGGAGGCGGCGGCGGCGGGGGCGGCGGCGGGGGTGTTTCTGCGGAGAAGTCAGGATTCCGGGTACCGAGCGCCACCTGCCAGCCATTTACGCCCAGGACAGGCAGTCCCAGCTCCAGCGCCTCGGCCTGTTCGCCGGGAGGCATGCTACCCTCCGCCGGGGGCGGCCCGGAGGGCAAGGACGACAAGAAAGATCCGGAAGCTGGCGGTGGTGGCAGCAGCAAGGGCGCCGGGGGCGCCTCGGCGGACGGGGTACCCGCGGGGCTAGCGCACGGCAGGATTAGCTGCGGCGGCGGAATTAACGTGGACGTGAACCAGCACTCGGATGGGGGTCCAGGGGGGAAGGCTCTAGGTTCGGACTGCGGCAGTTCTTCCGGCTCCAGCTCCGGTTCGGGCCCCAGCGCACCCACTTCGTCGTCGGTGTTGGGTTCCGGGCTGGTGGCCCCGGTATCTCCCTACAAGCCGGGCCAGACAGTGTTCCCTCTACCCCCCGCGGGCATGACCTACCCAGGCAGCCTGGCTGGGGCCTACGCTGGCTATCCGCCCCAGTTCCTGCCACACGGCGTGGCGCTCGACCCTACCAAGCCTGGAAGCCTGGTAGGGGCTCAGCTGGCAGCGGCCGCGGCTGGCTCTCTAGGCTGCAGTAAGCCAGCCGGTTCGAGTCCCCTGGCCGGGGCGTCGCCACCGTCCGTGATGACAGCCAGTTTGTGCCGGGACCCATACTGCCTCAGCTACCACTGCGCCAGCCATTTGGCCGGGGCTGCAGCCGCCAGCGCCTCATGCGCGCACGATCCGGCCGCTGCTGCTGCAGCGCTCAAGTCGGGATACCCGCTGGTGTACCCCACGCACCCACTGCACGGCGTGCACTCCTCGCTGACGGCTGCGGCCGCTGCGGGCGCCACACCACCCTCCCTAGCCGGCCACCCCCTCTACCCTTACGGTTTCATGCTCCCTAACGACCCGCTTCCCCACATCTGCAACTGGGTGTCAGCTAACGGGCCGTGCGACAAGCGCTTCGCCACGTCTGAAGAGCTACTGAGCCACTTGCGGACCCATACGGCCTTCCCTGGGACAGACAAACTGCTGTCGGGCTACCCCAGTTCTTCGTCTCTCGCCAGCGCCGCTGCAGCGGCCATGGCTTGTCACATGCACATCCCCACGTCGGGCGCACCTGGCAGCCCAGGGACCCTGGCGCTGCGCAGCCCCCACCACGCACTGGGACTCAGCAGCCGCTACCACCCGTATTCCAAGAGCCCGCTCCCCACGCCCGGTGCCCCAGTGCCGGTGCCTGCCGCCACCGGACCGTACTACTCCCCCTACGCCCTCTACGGACAGAGACTGACCACTGCTTCAGCACTAGGGTATCAGTGAGGGCGACTCCAAGGAATTTGGAGGGAGTGAAAGGAGCTGGGGGGGGGGGGGCGGGGAGGAGCCGAGGGAGGGGCAGGAACCGGGCTAGGATCCTGAACACCCACGGGAGCGGAAGACCGGGGCTGCCTAAGGAAAAAAAGAAAGTCTAAATCTTAACCTATCCACCCAACAACATAGAGCGAGTGAGCCTGGATGGGAAACACTTCTCCTCCACCCCTACTCCCCCACCCAAACTTTATAAAAGTTGGAAAAAAAATCATTTGACTTTTTATAGAAAAGGAAGGAAAAATAATTGAGAAAGTGTTCATCAGAAGACTTCGCCGGTGAACATTGGTATTTATTTATGTTAGCTCCAAGCGGACCCGTGGTTCAAAAGTGCATTATTTAGTTTGAGCTCCGTAGGTTAAATGGAGGAGGGGAGATATTAAAACTCGAGGGTAAATATGTGGAAAACAAACCCTCCAGTCCCTTGTAGAGTATAAATAAAAACAAAACCGCTACAGAACTAGGGGTCTTCTCTTTCATGTTACTTTAAATTGCTATGATTGTATTGTGCGTTCTTATTTAATGTCTGATTGAAACTCAAATTTACATGCATGTTTGTTACAAAAAATGAAAAAGACGAAACAAGATAAGTCACAATTTGTCAACTCTGATTTCAAATTGCAATTATTTTTAAGGTGTATACCATCGAAAGAGAATGGGTATTTTTTTGTATGTATTCTGGAAGAAAACAAGAAAAAAAAGGAAAAACAATTCTATTCCAAAACCTCATTTGCCTTATTTTGTTCTTTAAAGGAACACTTAACTATTTTTAATTTTTAAGTCCACCCGCTGAGAAGGGGACAAGGTTTACGTCATGTGCTAAAATAATAGACAATGTATCGCTTTAAAGATTAAAATTCCGTATATTTGATGTATTAAAAGGTTTTACTTCTTATCTTTTTATTTTTTACTTTTATTAAAGCGATTTCAGCTGCTGCGAGTTCCCGGGACCTCCCCAATACCTTCTGCCTAGGATCATGGCTGAATTTCCTACTGTTTTGTTGTGATTTTCTTGAATAGGCAAACGCTTCGCTTCGCAAGGACTGGCCAGCTGAATGGTTGGCATTGGGGAAAATATTTTTCAAGAAGAGAAATTCCACAGTGTACAAAGATAGTATCCTTGGCTAATTGCTCATTTCGTTTTTAGTTAAATCTCTCAAAAGCTGGTTTGTGAAAAGTGAAAGCAGGGACAATAGAGACTTTGGGATTTTTTTGTTAAATTCTTCTTTTAAGGTTTGGAGTGGAGGGGTGTGCGTTTGAGTTTCGTTTTGTGCTGAGAGCGGCGCCGGCTAGGACTCCACCGCCCAGCTGGAGAGCACCCCTCGGGACCCGCAACTGCCTGGTGGTTCCCCTCTTCACACTGCAAGCACCCCAGGCCTGAGGCAGGCAGCTCAGACAGACTAGCGGGTATAGGAGGACATTTGCTGGCCTGGGGAGAGTGCACAGTACCGTCTTGTCCCCCGGGAACAAAGTGGGTTCTGTTTGTTTTTGTTTGGGGTGCTTTTTTTTACCTAAAGTTAAATACTCCAAGCCCCTTCACACCCCAGCCCACCCCACCCTCTCGCCTAGTCCCTTTCTCCTTTCCGGAATCCGGGCGGGCGGCCTGCCTGCGCCAAGGCTGCTTTTCCCTGTCCGGATCGCTCCGTAGTGGGTGCCGTAACCCCGTCCGGGTTGCTGGAGTGCGCTCCGGGGCCAAGATTCCTGAATCCCCCTTTAAACTCAGCAAACCCAGGGTTCTGGAGGCACCTCTTCGCCTCACAGAAACTATTCTGGACTGTTGGCGGAGGGATGGGGGGATGGGGGGCGCATCGGCGCGGCAGGATCTGGGTGTGGATACCCCGTGGCGCGTTCCCTTCTTCCCTTGTCACCCGACAACTAGAAACTCAGGCAGAATAGCATAAGGAAATGCCCCGGTCGCAGCGGGACCGGAGCCCCTGGCCGGAGCTATAGTCCTTTAGCAGCTGGGAGCGCTGGGCTCAGGGCGCCTTTTTGGTGGGCTCTGGGACCTGAGAGTAGCGAGGATGAACGCGCGGCCCAAGGCTCATCCTCCTGGAGTCAGGCCTTTCTAGGTTCCCCGAGCCTCTCCGGCTTCCCTCGGCGCTAGCTCCCTCTGTCCCTCTGAGGCACGCCACACAGAGTTTATCCTCTGCTTTGGGCCTTGAGTGAAAGAGCCACTCGGGCCCCCGTGCCAGTTGCACAGGACTTAGTGGCTTTTGAGATTTTTCCACCCTCCTCCTTAACAGCAGCCTAACACTGCGGGACCTTTTCCCGGATGGCACGCAGAGAGGACCCGGCCATTTCTCGAAGGCCGCCGGAGCAGAATTTGTGAAGACTCTCCTCAGAGGGTGCAGCCTGGCGGCCTGAGACCTTGTTAACAGAGCTGGCGCCGGAGAAGAAAAACTGCGGCCCAGCTGCGGCTCTGGTGCCGAGGAGAGACTTTAGGCTTGCGCAACCTTGTCTCTCCATCCATGGGTGCTTGAAAAAAAAAACCCTCCACCACCACGACCACCAGATTGGGAAGTAGATGGTGCCACCGGAGCCCCCAAACCCCAGGGCCCGTGGCTTGGGATCTGAAAGCCAGGTCTCTAACCTCTCACCAACACCATCCACGGGCGGCTGACTCTGAAACCCACAAGCTTCGGCAACCATGACCTTGCATCTTTGGGCAGGGGTCCTTGGGCCTCAACGCCTTGCTCTCCAGGGTCACACTCTGATATGGAAGGCCTAAACAATCCCCAGCCCTGGAATTCAAGCCTGGGACCTGCAGGGAGCCGACTGGGACCTTCCGGCCTTCTTGGCATTTTATTAGCCAAAACAAAACCTCTTTAAAACAACGACAACAACAACTTTAATGGGACCTTCTTCCAAGAGAAGTTAAGGTATAAGGCAGCAAAATTCCAGAGCCGCGGGGTTGAGGGCTAAGAGCAGGAAGGACTCCCTGACTTGCGAGATGGAGCCAAGTCACTCGGGTGCACCTATAAAATGAAGGGTGCCAGTGTGTGTTGCGGGTCCTGGCTGAATTCACGAGCCTCCCCGCAGAGACAAGACACGTCCTCACCACCCAACCCCACCCACCCCCACCCCCCCTGGCCATGCTGGAGCAATCCCCTCCTCTGGCTCTCGGCGCCTTTCTCTGCAGCTGGGGAGAGAACAGCAGTCGTCGGCTGGAGCCTGCAGCGCGAGCCTGTCCACCAGGCGGCGCTGCGGATCCCAATAGAGCGGGGTGGGGGGGGGGGAATACCAGGAACCTAGGCCAGCCCAAAGGCCTCAGGCTGGGTGGTCATCCCAGCACCCTAGGCCCCCTCCAACACTCCTGCTTTCAGGGGTTCTCCCCCCGCCCCGCCCCGTCACTCCTAAGTCATTTCTTGCTGCAAAGCATCTCTTTGCTCCTCTTCCACCCGTTGTAGCTTTCAGTTTGGCGGGTTGTGTGTCCCCCAACACACACACACACACACACACACACACACACACGTGCATGCACACTTCCCTGTCTTCAAAGGGTTGCCTCAGATCTCCTAGGTGCCCCCTTACTTCGCGAGGCTCCCACCGTCACTCTCAAGGCTTCAGCAGGTCCCCCTAGTCTGGCCCGCTCTTTAGTTTGCAAGCATCTCCTGCCTGGAACAGGTGGCCTAGATACAGTGAGAGACCCACATGAGCCTCTTAAGGTCCCTCTACTGGTTGACCTTCATGGAGAAACTGAGGCAAAGTCCAGGAAGCTGATGGTAAGGCCAGAGGCCCAGGCTGCCTTCTCCGTTCAAATCGATCCAACATGTGGTGCCAAGCGACCCAGTGTCCTTGTGGGTGGTGACCTCACATCTCTTGTGGACTACAGCCAACATGTTCTCCTTCATCTCTTTTAACTTTCACAACACCGTCATGGGGTCATTAGACTCTTTACCCCATTTTCCAAGTGAGGAAACCGAGCCTGGACAGGACTCCATATTGAGGTTTTAGAGGTGCCAAAGAACGGAGTGTAAACAGGCTTCTCACCTTGGCTGCCCCCAAGGGGGTAGATTTTAAAATAGGGCAGTGCCTGGAACCAGAGGCTGAGCTATCTGGTATGGGGTGGAGGGGGGTGCCTCCGAGTTATCTTAATTTTTATTATGGAAGTTGTTTTTTTTTTTTTTCAAACACAGAGGTAGAAGGGACAGTGCCATGGAGTCCCGCTAACCCTCATCCACCCTCAGTGACTGTCAACTCGGGGGCCATCTCATTTCTCTCTTACCTTCTCCAAAACCCCACCGCAGACATTGACACGACTGCGGACAAGACTGCAACTTTATCTCCTCTGGTGTCAAGCAGCTCCACTCAGGGATTCAACCTGTGTGTGTGTGTGGTCAGGGGAAGAGGGGGGAGGGGGAGGGGGAAGGGGAGGGAGGGGGAGGGGGCTGGCATCTGTAAGCTGCAATGTGTGAATTCATTCCTCCCAGACCGCAGGCCTGGCACGGTAACCTCCCCTAAAGTGGGACATCCAGAAGTCCCAGAGGCAACTGATCCCGGAGTGGGAGCCGGTGGGATGGGGAAGTGAGGGGGAGGGGTGCGTTTCTGTCAAATGACTTTGAGTCCCGGCCTGCCGGGGCAGTAGGAGACATTCTCAAAGCAATAACAGCTTAAAGCCTGTGTAGAAAAGGCAGGTTCAGGACTGCATGAGGCAGGCTCTGGGTTCCACGCTGGCCTCCTCTCTCTTGTCTTCCATGTCCTCATCAGTAAATTGGGGACACTGATACCGTCCTGCCAGGGGTTATTAGGAGCCACAAATAAAAAATAATAAATGTGAGGGCTGGGAACAGCTCAGTGATAGAGCGCATGCCTGGCTGTATAGTAAAAAACATTCTTTAATTTTATTTTTTAAATAATAAAAATTTGAAGCATCCAAGTTCCTACCTAGCCCACTGTGGCTCTCACTAAAGACTGGAGAGCTGTCTGGGCCTCCCTTGACCCAGTGGCTTCTCCAGGGTGCCTATAGTCACAGTTCATCTTCCGATGGGTCCTATCTTGCACGGCTCACATTTCGTCACACTTCCGACCCTCTGCTTGTTAGCTAGACCCCACTCTCCTCCTCAGTGGTGCCAAGCACGCAGTCCTTCCCTGCATGGGAAGGGAAGTGTAAGTGGGAAGGGCCCTCTCAGACACATGTGTTTGGACTCGCTGCCCAGCAGCTGCTGCTGGAGCCTTCTCAGGAGGTAAGGCCTACCTGGAAGGGGTACGTTGCTGGGGACAGGCCTTGAGGTTTATAGTTAATGCTGCTTCCTGGCATTTCTCTACTCTCTGATTTGCTCAGATGTGAGCAGACTCCTTTGCCACCACAGAGAAGCCTCCAGCAGCCAGGTCTTCCTGCTGTGATGAACTTTGTCCCCTCAAAATGAGCCCTTCCTCCCTTAGGCTGCTTTGCCAAGTGTTTTTATCATAGGAACAAGAGAAGTGACTAGTATACTTCCCCCCACCCCAGCCTCAAAGTTCTCTCAATACTAGGCTGGGCCTAATGGCCACATCTATAATTTCTGCACTCAGGAGGCAGGGGCAGGCAGATCCCTGTGAATTCAAGGCCAGCCTGGTGTACATGGTGAGTTCCAAGCCAACAGGGCTATATAGTAAGACTGTGTCTCAAAAAGATGAAAAAGAAAAAACAAAGGAAAAGAAAAAAGAAAGAAAGAAAGAAAGATTCCCTCAGTGCTCCCCTCTAGATTTCCCAGCATGCACTGCTCCCTTTCACTTTGCATTCCTCTGCACTTAACAGAGAGGGAAAGGAGAGGGCAGAGGCCACTGGGCCAGGGAGTAGGATATCGACTTTGACTAAGATGTCTCTGCAGCTGTGGGACCAGACACAAGACATATATAATGGCGAAGTTCATCTCCAAAAGTGACCCAGGCCTGTGTATACACAGTGAAAGGTACACCGCCCCAAACACTGATGCTCGTGGAAGGATATCATTTGTGGTTTTACACTCGTTTATGCGCATCTGTCGCCTTCCCCGTTTCACAGGTGCAGACCAGGGGGCAAGCGAAGACGTGTTCATGTAGCACGGCACAGTACCCTGCGCCTTTGTTACACCCTCTTCTTTACATTTCTAACTCAAAACTCCTTTTGACCTCAGGCCAACTGTCATCACCCTAACCCTGAAAGCTTTCTGGGTCCCTATTATATTTAATGCTCTCTCCTTTCCTCATGTAGCTCCTGCCTAGCCACTGCCAAACACCTTTTTCTTTTTTGTTTTATAGGTGTGTGTGTGTGTGTGTGTGTGTGTGTGTGTGTATGTGTGGGTGTATATATATATATATATAATTTTTGAAATAAAAATATTCTTACATTGTGTTCTTCTGTTTCCTCTCTCCAATCCTTCTTATGCACCCCTGCTTCTCCATGGCCACTTTTCCTTTGGCTGTTACACACACACACACACACACACACACACACACACACACACACCCATGCACGCTCACACACATGCACATACACATATCCACATACACATACTCACACAACACACATATACACACAGATGTACATACACACACATACTCACACACATACACATATACCTACACACACATTTACACATGCACATACACACACTCATGCCCACATACACAGATACGAGAGCATGCACACATATGTTCCAAATATAAATACAACCTGTTCAGTCCACATAGTGTTACCTGTGCGTATATGATGTCAGGGATGACCACTTGGTATTGAATGATCAATTGGTGCACTCTTCCCCGAGGAAGACTAATTCTCCCGCTCTCAGCATTCCTTCGCTGCCTGCAATTCTTCACCTAGAGCTTTCTCCTATCCATCTTGATATGGCTCTTTGGTACCCTTGTTCAGATTTTGTTTAGGCAGCCATTTTGATGAGACTTCATGGGTCTCATCATTTCTCTGACATTTTTGGGAGACACAATGTCACAGCAAACTCCCTGTTCCTCTGGCTCTTACGGTCTTTCTGCCCTCTCTTCCACTGATCCCTGAGCCTTAGGTGCAGGACATATGTTGTAGATGTATTAGTTGGGGCAGTCCACAACATGGTCGCTTGATCTCTGCATTTTGGTTGGCTGTAGTTTTCTGTAATGGTCTCCATCTGTTGCAAAGAGAATTTTCCTTGACAAGGGGTTAGAACTACACTCATCTGTGGGTATAGGGGCACATAGTTAGTATGTATTTAGTGGTGATACGGGTTTAGTAAAGGGGCAGTTGTAGGCTCTGCTCCAAGACCCACAACCTCGCTAGCCTCTTGTCATCGGCTTGGTTCCCACTACAAGGCATCACGACTTCCCTTTTGTTCAGTGGGCCTTCAGTCTAACTAGAGAGCTGTTGGTTACTGCCAATGTACACATGCCATTAATGTACCCTTGGGGATCTCGTGCCATGCTGGTCATTGTTTTAGTTCATGGGCATCATAGACGGGTAGAAGCAATAGGTTGTTTTCCACCATTGGAAGCATTCATTGTGTCTTCTGGTACCATGAAAGCTAGCCCTCAGCAAGGTTCTCAGGGTAGAACCAGGTAGGATCCTCTACGTCCTGTGTCTGAAGCATCCAGTATCTTCCAGCTACTTTTTTTTCAAGACAGGGACATATATACCCCCAGACTGGTCTTGAAATCTATATAGGCAAGGGCGATATTGAAATTCTGGTCCTCTGGCCTCTACGCCTTGGGCACTCGGATCATATACTACCACACCCAGTTTATGCAGTGTTGGAGAGCCAACCCAGGCTTTCATACATATTAGGCATTAACTACCAACTGGACGATAACCGCAGCCTGAGACACTCTTTCTATTGTCCACCAAGTCTGAAGGCTACATTAATGGGGGAAACTATATCTCCTCAGCTAGCATAGGCCATAGATACACAGCTAGCATAGCACAGGACATAGTCCACAGCAGGTGTCAGAGGAAGGGAGGGAGAAAGCAGAAAGCAGAGAAGGGGGCGGGGGGAGAGGCTCAATAGGAGTGCCTCCTGCACAAGCATGAGGACCTGAGTGCAGAGCTCCAAGTTCAGTGAGAGACTCTGTCTCAAGGGAATAAGGCAGAAGGAGAGGCAGAGCAGTATGCCCAATGTCCTTTGTACACACATGGGCATATCTACCTATGTATATACAGCGCATGCACACACACACAATTAAATTCTTTTTAAAAAATGAAATATGCAATGAGTTGCTCCTTGTAGGGGAAATTAGATCTCTAAAGCGTTTGGGGGATGCAAAGGAGTACAGCCTTAGAGACCTTGGAAAGTTTGGACTCAAAACCTAGGCCCAGGTAAACGTCAATGCATTAGTTAGAAACTGCACTTGCTGACAGTAACAAAGCTCCCTACGTAGTAGTATAAGGAAGATAAATGTTCTCTCAGAATACAAGTGGACAGTCCAGGCTAGAAGGCTGTTGGTCACCGGGAACCCAGGGTCTTCAATCACCACCTCTGCCAGCCCAACCTGGCAATCTTTTATTCTCATGTTGTACGAGTCCAAGATAGCTGCCTGAGCAGCTGCCATTGTGTGGTGCCAAACAGCCAGAAGGAGAAGCAAGAAGCCAGTAGGACCTCCTTTCTTTTAATGAGTCTTCTCAGAGCCCACATGACTCTTTAGAATGTAGCCAGTTCTTTAGAATGTTACCACATGGCCACACATAGCTGCAAGAGAGGCTAGGAATATGATGTTTTAGTTGGGTACCCTGAGGCCTCAGACCAACTCAAGGTTGCTCGGGCCTAAATTGTATCCCCAACTCCAGATTGATTGGAAACTGAATTTTCTAATGTAACTATATTTGCAAGGAGGCCTTTATGGAGGTAATTAAGTTTAAATGGGGTCATTAAGGTGGGATGATTATCTGAGAAGATCCGTGGCCTGTTGAGAAGAGATGTCTCTTGTTGCTTCTTCCACTTCTCGCCCCCTTTCCCATCTCTCTTTTTTTTTTTTCACATACAAGAAAAAAAAAAGTCATGTGAAAATTGGCCATCTACAAGCCAGGAAGAGAACTCTTACCCAAAGCAGAACTGCCAACTCCTTGATCTTGGTCTTCCAATCTCCCAAACCACAAGGAGGTTCTTGGCCCATATTCCTTCCCACTTTGCAAAGCAGGCTAAGCTGACTAAAACAGAGGGCCCTGGGATATAAGGGAGAGCAAATAGGAGTTGTAAAAGACATTGGCATACTCCTACAGTCACTGGCTGGAGACTTCTACTTGCAAAACATAATTTTTCAAAAATAAGACATGGTCTTTCTCTATAGCTCTGGCTGTCTTAGAACTTACCATGTAGACCAGACTGACTCCAAACTCACAAAGATCCGTCTCTGCCTCTCAAGTGCTGGGATGAAAGGTATATGCCACTACACCTGGTTCAGCTGTAGATCCTTGGTAAAGCAGACAGAGCAGATGCCAGCTAAGCCCTCAGAAACTGTAATCCAGGCTTGGGGCAACGGCAATTCCATTGTAAATTTAGATATCGTTCATGTGTCGTGCAGTGCTGTTCAATAAGATTAGTCAAAGGTCATTTTCACTCTCATAAAAAACTTTAGTTGGGCCTGGAGAGAGAACTCCATGATTAAAGCACTTGTCATGAAGACAAGGACCAGAGTTTGGATCTCCAGAACCCACTGTGAACCATGCTTGGTGGGCACAGCCGCCTGCCTGTGGTTCTAGCACTTGGAAAGCAGACATAGGGGATCCCTGGAGTGAATTGACTAGCCAGATTAGTGGAATTGGTAAGCTCTGGGTTCAACTGAATACCCTGCTTCAGTGAAGGCACTGGAAACTGGTAGAGGGGGACTCCTGACATCAAACTCAGTCCTCCACATGTACATGTACACACACACACACACACACACACACACACACACACACACACACACCACACACAAGTTAAAAACTTGGAACGAAGACTCATTTATTGTGCCCTATAATCCACACACAAAGGGTCTTCTTCAAAAGAAAAAAAATAGGGAGATAGCTCAATAGATAAGGCACTTGTGGCCCAAATGTAAGGACCTGAGTTCAAGTCCCCAGAAACCATGTAAAGCTAGTGTGGTAGTCATCCCAGTGCTCCTACAGGGAGGGGATCTAGGAGAATTCCCAAAGGTTCCTGGGCCAACTAGCCTGGAATACACAGTAAAATAAATATATAAATAAATACGTAAATAAATACATAGTCCCAATCTTGAAGAAACTTCAAGAATTCAATAGAAAAAAAGCAATCCTCCTGAGGAATGCTAGGTTTTCCTTTCTAAATTATGATCATGAGGACATTGCAAATCTTCTGTGCAGCTGATAGTAATACGCAGCATTACAGTCAACCCACGAGCCAGGATTCACCATCATCTGATCCTCAGAACTGTGGTTTACCCCACTTTTCAGATGAGAAAACTGAGGCGTGGCAGAGGTGAAATGACTCAGCCAAGGCCACACAGCTAAGAGGAGGCAGAGCTAGGCTTACTTTGAGGCTATTGTTACTGTGCATTGATGTGCAGCATATTAGCCTTTACTTCTTGTTATATGGAAGCCACACACTAGCCTTTATCCCCAAGCACAGACGCCAATCCCCGCCCAGTGGTGTGCCCAAATCACCTTTGCTGGACCAAACACCAATTGGGCACATCATTCCCCATGCCTTGCTCAATGGTGTCATATTGGTAGCTTGATCAAGCTAGGAATATTTACACTAAGGCAATTGGCAATAGCTGTAAAAGAAACCCAAAGCATTTATTTCCCAGAGAGCAATTGTCTGGACACCGACCAGGGTCGTTCCATTCCTCCTGCTCGTGAGGAAGGGACAAGTCTGTTGCTAGAAACTCATCAACGGCCATTTAGGGAGTGTGTAGCCTCCCTCTTTAACCCTACTGTGGTACCTCTTCTCCCAGCCTGTGCTAGATTCTTTATACTACAACAGAATCCTAACTGCAAGGTGACTCTGGCATCCCAGCTCATATGGGGAGTCTTCAGCTACACGGAAGTCCTATGGACTGCCTGCTCTGTGCCCCTGATGCTGGACTCTTGGCTACTGATACTGACTGGATCTGACTTAACCTAGCCCCTCCCTCTCATCTTCCAAGCACTAAGTACCAGCTTTCTCTTCAGCAGCTCCTGGACTCATCCATCAAATTGCTTAGAGAAGGTGAGGGAAAGGGCAGTGTGACAATACGCACACCTCTGACTTTGTGCCTCTGCCCCCTACAGCAAGGATGCTGGTGTGCCAGGCCTAGAATGCAGCCCGCCCTGGGGTCTTCCTACCACAGTCTCTGGGAAGAAATAAGATTATAATTATTCAGGAGCGGATGAGCCTGCCCTGCCCTGATGACACAGGAGCAGGAGAGCTGTCCCTGCCCTGAGGACATGGGAGCAGGAGAGTGGGTCCTGCCCTGAGGACAAGGGAGCAGTCCCTGATCCAGGGCTCTGCGTGGACCTCACCCCAACATCTACCCCATGTATGATCTGCTGGAACACATGAAGGGCTGGACCTGCAGATTCAAAGATTAAGAATCTCCTTGACACACGGCAACAACGGGATATCTGACAGCAGCCCCAGTGAGGATCCAATGAGGATAGTGTAGGCCTCCGACCAAACCCATGACGCGTAACAATGAACATTTGAAAGTAAACATATGTGGACAAAAGGCTACACTGTGTGATACACTACAGCTTCTGTGACAAGATTTTTTTGTCTGTTTGTTTTATTTGACTGGGAGGAGGAGAGGGATTTGGTGCATGACATTCAATAAAATAAATAAATAAATAAATAAATAAATAAATATTTTTAAAGGATTATAATTATTGTTGCCATTTAGTAAGTATTTTCTTCACATTAAGCCTATGCTAAATGCTTTTAACATATTATCTTTGTGACTTTCCCAAGCTCACTAGAAGATATGGGTTATATTAAGAGAGAAACTGAGGCCCAGAGAAGTTATGTAACATGCCTGAAGTCATATGGTTAATACATGTTAGGGCTAAACTGAAAGGCAATTAGGCTTTACCCCAAAGCCCTTCTGATATTCTGATCTTCTACTCACAGGTTCTATGCCCTGGAGCCTCCATAAAGCCAGCAGCTGCCTCTCCCAAAGCAGAAAAGTGTGGGGAGGGCACTTCCCCTCCCCCCAGCCCTGGGTAGTGAGTGTCCACTGGAGAGCCTGTGTTGAGCACCTGCAGTGTACGCAGCCTTGTCTATGGCATGGTGGCAGTACAAAAATAACCAAGGCTCAGTCTCAGCCTTCGAGCAGCGGGCCAGTGTTGTGGTCTTAGAAACAGTTACTACCTCAGGCAGGCTGTGACCAGGGGTGTGACAAGTACACGTTCAGCGTTCATCCCAGCAGGAAGATGCAGAAATCATCAGAGAGAGGTGGCAGCTTCGATGATGAGCAGACATTTGACAGGTAGAAAGTGAGACTGCGGGAATCAGGGCGGAGGGACCACTGAGGCCTAAGCCAAGGAGGCAGGGCAGATGGCGTTCCATTCTTTGATAGTCACTTGAGAGCTATCAACGGTCCTTGAGTAGAGAAATGACATGATGGGGGGGCGGTATTAACGGTGGGAGGCGAGAGACAGACAGCAGTAACTTGGAGTCCCGGGGGCTCAGAGAGAAGACGTGGGCTGGTCACAGTCAGAAACCGCAGAGCAAGCAGAGTACGTGTGCCTCTGGGGAGAGTGAGGACACAAGAAAAGTAGCTGCAAACAGAGTGAAGGGGAAGTCGCCTTGGGGGTCGAGAGAACTCCAGGCACAATTGCGTCACCCCAGTTTCTCCCTCGGGTGACGCTGTGCTTGGAGCCGTCAGTGTGGGTGCTGAGAACGGAACTGAGGTTTCTCTGCAAAAGCAGTTTGCACTTTTAACGCCTGAGCCATTCACTACTCCATCCCTGGTAGTGGTAACTCCGGAACCCAAGCTGGTCTAGAACTCACTACCTCCCTCAAACTGGTCTTAAACTCGCTGTAATCCTCCTGCCTCAATGCCTCCTGTGTTGAGATTTCTTCCAGGCATCAGCCCCTATGCTTGGTTTGGATGGGTTGAGTTTCTGATACCTGCGTGAGAGCGAAAGTTCCGACAGGGAAGAAAAAGCCGACCCTGGGTGAGGGTGGCCTGTTCCCAGAGGCAGATATATATATATGCTGGACTAAGGCTGAGTGCAAAGCAGAAGGGCCTCTTGCTGCTTGTAGTTAACCGAGAAGCACCATGCATGTATCCCACAGTGTGCGTCCCTGCCCTGTCGTCACACTGTGAAGAAGCCAAGCAGACATACAGAGCTATCCAGCCATCGGTCCTGACATGACCTCATCCCCACAACCAGACTAGTGTAACCAAGGTCCCAGCAATTCCCGCCCTGCTGGGGCCACCCCACCTGACTCTGAGTAGAACTAAGCGGGGGCCAAGCCCTCCCTACCATGCCACATCCCAATTGGAGATTAAGGAACAAAATAAATGCTAGTGGCTTTTTTGCTTTTGTTTTTTGTTTTTATTTGGTTTGGTTTGGTTTGGGTTGGGTTTTGATTTTTTGAGACAGGGTTTCCATGTGGAGCCTTGGCTGTCTTGGACTAGCTTTGTAGACCAGGCTGGCTTTGAACTCACAGAGATCCGCCTGCCTCTGCTTCCCCCAAGTATTGGGATTAAAGGTGTGTCCCACCACTGCCCGGCTAATGCTAGTGTTTTACAGTCATGAAACCTGAGGGCCTTTACTTGTAGCAATAGATAACTGACAGAGACTACAATCTCATCTCCGACTCAAGAACCCTCTCCAACCCTCAGAGAAGAGATGCCCCGGGCAGCCTCTCCCCACCTTAGACCCTTGCCTACCTTCAGCCAGCTCCTCGTTTCTCCAGCAGCTCTGCCACACTGTTGCTGAATTCCTAGCTCCTCACTCTACCTTACTACTAAGACCCACCTTGGGGTACCTGGATGCCCCCCCCCCACTAATCTCAGGTGTCTATATCCTATACTTGACAGGAGTCAAGAGGCCAGTCAGGAGGCAGGGGCTAAGTACTCTAGGCACCAAAAATGCAAGGTCTATGTGCTCCCGGATGCACACTCAACTTTCACCCAAGATGCTATGTGAAGAATCAGATTTAGAGAGGCAGAGTGACGGTGACAGTCCAGGGCACCAGAAGTAGACAGGTAGGCAGAGGCATCGCAGACTATGGAAATAAAAATGCTGAGACGTGAGTGTCCTCAGATTTGGAGAATGCACCAAACCTGGCAGGAGCTATGGGGGAGAGGGGGTGCTATCTAGCCAAAGTATTAATGGGGTGCTGGGATGCAGAGGGCTGTGTGGGCGGTGAGTAGGGAAGGTGTCAAAGAGAAGTGTGTTGTGGGATCCTGGGCATTTGTGTGAGTGTGGCAGTAGCATATGTGTGTGTGGGTATTGGCTGCAGTGGAAGGTTATGCTGTTATGCTTGCCTTGGGACAGGCCCAAGCGACACTGTGTATGTACGCGTGCACGTGCAGGCTTATGTGTTATTTGTAAGTTGGGAATGCGTCTCCACTATCATGAGGAAAGGGTAGTGAGTATAAGACACAGAGACCTCAGTGTTCTCAGGAGCACACACCACGTCCCCACCCCACATCCCAGAAGGCCTGAAACAGAGAGGCCCCTTTGGAACAAGCCTGGAGAAGAACCAGAAGGGTCCTAAGCTGCAGCCTTCCATCATAGCTCAAGGGCGCCCCCTCCTGGAAGCTTTTGGGGTCTCCTAAACCCTCTCAAGGCCAGGCTGCAGACTACTGTCCAGGAGCGTTCTGGGGTCTAGGAAGAGGGGAAGGCAAGCCCACCAAACAGGTAGCATGCAGATTGGCTGGTAGATTAATTAAGCTGCCAGTAGACTGAAGATGCAGCTGGCTCCTCCAAGATCTTTATCCCCTGCAATACTCAGGCCAAGCCTGGCTCAGAGGACCCCTTCAGAGGGTGTTCCGATGAACGCGCAGAAGGGGATACAGGGCGGTTAAGTGGCTGAATGCCTGACCAAAAGTCAGGCTTGTGTGCAGCTGCTCATGACCAAAGATCCAGATAAGTGAGCAAGAGATTGGGAGACTGAGTGGCTGTGGCACAGAGTGACTGGGATTGCCTGGCACGGTGTGCGACAAGGAAGCGCACAAATTCAGGAAACACTGGGATCTGAGCTGCAGAGATAGTGGCCATCAGCAGAGCTTAGGTCGGAGGTGGCTGACCCTCCCTGTCCTCAGGGGCAGTGATGAGTTATAGGCTCAAGCTGCATGATGCACACACTCGAGAGCCAAGGCTCAAGCTCAGAGGTAATAACGTAGCCCTTTGGAATGACAATCCCTCTTCTGTGGCATTTTTTAGGGGGCCATGCTTGCTTCCCTCATGACTCCTTGCCTGTGAGACAACTGTTCTCTCTTTCTAAAGGACCTGCCTTGAAGATGTCACCTTGTAGCTCCCTTGTCTCTGTGGAGGCCTCCCCTAGAAAATTGGTTCCTGCGCTCCTATTCCAATGAGCACAGCCCATTCTGGGCCACAGGCTCCCATCCCACAGCCAGAAGAAGCCAGAACCCCGAGGGCTCCTCTTGAGGTCAGCAGTGGATGGGCACTGTGTAGAATGCCATGCCAGAGGCCCCCAGGCCTCAGTTTCCCCATCTATAATATAAGACGACAGCAATGGTTCCAACCTCGTGGGATAAGAGCAAAACCCAGCATCCGTGTCAGGAGCCCAAAGCCCTGTGTATATTCTAGACAGGTAGACAGTCATGTGAGTTCCATGTTTCCTAGTCTGTAGCTTGGAAACGGGCCCAGGGCCCTATCTTCCACCTCACACACCTCCATCCTTTCCCCACGCAGACCAGACAATGACCACCTGGTGCCTATGAGAGTGGACGGAGTAAAAGGGTCACCTTGTGACAAGTGCTACTTCAGCCCCTCCAGCGCCCACCCCACCCAGGTGTGCCCTGGGTGCTGACTTACACTCATTTTTTTTTCCTCACTCTACTTGGAAGAAGATGGCATGACAGGGCCAAGTGCCTAGGCACAGCACCCTGCACACCTCGCCTGCAGACAGGACCCCTCACAGAACAATGGATCATGGGGTTTCAGTGACATTTGTCTCCATGCTGTGCACTGGTCCTTGAGTGTCACACCTTTGCTTATTTATAGTGACCATCCCCTCCCCAACAAAAAAAAAAAACCCAGCGACTTCGCCGTCTAAATAGTAAGGTAATTTGTTACACCTAATTACGTGGGGATTTCCTTCATCTGGGGGGGGGGGAAGGTCCATGCAATCCCTGCCCCATCTTGCTCTCGTGTTCCCCAAGATCTTCCTAATGCATTCTGGATCACAGATTAGTGGGGAGCCAAGAGTGGTCCATGCTGGGCAGAACCGCTCAGATCCATCCCGGCAACGTGAAGCGGTGATTTATTGTGACATGGAGTGTGGGACATTTCCCCAGCTTTTGTGATTGTGGTAATGAAGCTGTAAACCAAGTAGCATGAAATGAGGCAAGGCCTTACAATTTAATCAGCTCGTAAACAGATCTACTGCATCAAGCAAATGACATTATTATCCATCCGAAGTAAATCATGCTAATCTCGGGAGATAAAATCAACATCGTTAATGGTCACATGTCATATTCATCAACACTAAACCATCCCCTTTGACAGATTAATCCTAACTACAGCTCCCAGGATGTATGGTAATAGGGCTTGTAGCATGCATTTCACTCCGCGCCAGGCTAACCAGCACTCTTAGGCTGCTATTACAAATAATTTTTTTATTGATTTACATATTTTAAAATGCATTTAAGGTGAGGCACCATTAAAAACCCTGTCACCCGCCCATATTTCTTCCCTACATTCCCAGACTTTATTAATAGAAGCCGGAAGACAAACATAGTAAGCCTTATAAATACTTTGTTTAGGGCACTGTTATGGGTAATTGAGATGGGTCCTGGGGCTCGGGAGGGGCACAGGGACAGGAGCAGACATAAGAAGCAAGGACCCCTTTATGGTTTGTGTATTAAGGGGAACAGCCTCTTTCTGTTTCCTGTTTTCCCTGGAGATGCCAGGAGGAGAGGGAATAAATAAATGTGCCCCCAAATCTGGCTCCAGGGTCTTCTCCCTCTCCATTTCTCTCACATCCTGCCTCCACCAAGCCCACGGTATGTGCATCTAAGCTTTCAGCCTGCGTAGCACAGCTTCTGACTCCAGATGCCAAATGTATTTATTTATCATGAGGCTGACCTAGGATGAATGCTCCCTGGAAAGTGTCCACTTTTCAAAATGTCACTTGCCCTCAACAGGCTGTGCATTATATTGACAGGCATACTTTCAGGAGGCCTCTGAGTGACCGGGATGGATGGAGGGTTGCCATGTAGGCGTGGTGCCTGGGCAAAGGGAGTGGGGAAGTGAGGGAGGGGTGGGAGCTGGTACCCAGATGATCTGTACCCACCACAAGGGGCACAAAATCAGCAGGAGCCAAGAAAGGCGGCAAGAAACGCGCTCTGGAGACTCACAGGATTGGAGGGCTTGCTGGAAAAAAGGCAGACACCTACGAAAGCCCTGTCACCCTCCTGATGGACACATTTTACAGGGCTTCCTGTCTGCTTATGGGACTAAGAGAAGATGGAACATGGAAACGAGGGGTCTCTCTTTCTTTTGAAGCACAGATAAGAAATGGGGGGCGGGGCGGGGAGGGTCTCAGGGCTGTCACCAGTGGTTAGACAAATGTTGCATTGTACAATGGCACCCCCTGGAAGTCTGCAGAGCAGTGACCCTGAGCGGTCCACATTTCTTCATGACCCCATGGCCACACCAACCTGAACAGCCACCCAGGAGAGAGGGCTGAGGAGATGGCTTTCTTTCTGCTGGGAAGCATGCTTTGTTTAGTAGATGCACCAGGAGCCAAAAACACTCTCACGCCCAGGCCTATGCTTTATAAACCCATATCTATTGATTAGGCCAACTAATGAAATGAGGCAGGGAGGAAATTAGCTCAAGGTTTAGGCGGCATCCAGTCAAGGGCTTGGAACCAACTGGGCCCGAAGGACCTCTAAAGACTTTGTACCCTGGAGTTTCTTGAACCCTTTTGAGAGCTCTAGATTGTTGCTTGCCTTCTGGGGTCCCTGGAGTGTCAAGACAAGTCTCTTCCGTCTTAGTCTCTTACTCTGAGTGAATTAGGGCAGTTGATCTTTAAACTTTACTACAGTCAGAATTTGCTGGTGAACTGTTACAACACAGATTTCTGGGCCCTCACCTCAATACTCCCTCTTTTCTCGTGTAAGGCCAGAGAGCTGGTATTTCTAGCAAGTTCCCACATGTTCTTAATGTGGCTCCTTCCAGAATCATGCTTTGAGAAAAGCCAAGAGCGCCCAGGCTGTAGCAAAGGGACCAGGGTGAGCAACACTAGGACCCGGGCACAGGCTGTCAGCGCAGTTGGGTTACAATAAGAAACAGACCTGCACAGGACAGGAAGCCGGCAACGGGCTGCCTGTCCCAGCACCCTTCCCTCTTCTAAGCTTATTGGATTCTGTAAGTGTGGATGAGCCAAATGGGGCCTGAAAAGCAAGGTCAGGCCGAAAAGCTGAGTGTGCTCTGCAAGCCAGCAATGGCTGGATTCCCCTGGCACCAGCCCTGCATCTGCTCAACCTGCCCTGTGACCTGGTGTTACTCTTCTGCCAGCCCACCCTTGAATCTACCACAGAACACCTGGAGGAAGACATGGAGAGACAAAGAGAAGGCAATAGACAGAGGCCTTACAACCGCCCAAACATAGGCTGAGCACGGTGGCGCATGCCTTTAATCCCAGCTCTCAAGAGGCAGAGGCAGCTAGATCTCTGTGAGTTCAAAGCCAGCCTCATCTACAGAGTAAGTTCCAAGACAGCCAGAGCTATAAAATGATAATCTGTCTCAAAAAATCAAAACAAAATAACAACAAAATAGACTAAACATTTCCTGCATGTCTCAGTAGGAGACAAGAAAAGAACTTAAATGTGGTTTGCTTGGTTGGTGTTTGTTTGTTTGTTTTTCTGAACTGAACCAGCTTCAGATTCTGCAACTCATCAGGTAAGTGTCCATTCTCTGTTGCCATCAAGATCACTCGCTTATTCATTCATCCATGTGCCGAAAGAGATAAGCAACCATCTCAGGAAAACGTGGTTTAAGCCTAGTGATGGTGGCGCACGCCTTTAATTCCAGCACTTGGGAGGCAGAGGCAGGTGGATGGATCTCTGGGTTCAAGGCCAGCCTGTCTATAGAGTGAGTTTCAGGACAGCCAGGGCTACCTAGAGAAACCATGTCTCAGGGCAGAGGAGATGACATATGAGGTACCACTTGCCTCTCTAATCCCATTGCTCCTTCAGGGAATGAGAGGTGGGGACAGGAGGAAGCTGGCAGGCCAGCTGGCCTGGAGCATACACAGCAGAGAAAAAAGAAAAGAAAAGAAAAGGACACTTTGTCTCAAAGTGGAAGGCGAGACACATGAGGTTGTCCTCTGATCTCCATGCATGCACAAATTTACACACACACATACAAATATACACACAAAGATAAAATATAAAAACAAAGGAAAAGCCAGGCAGTGGTGGCGCATGGCTTTAATCCCAGCACTTGGGAGGCAGAGGCAGGCGGAGGGCTGTGAGTTCAAGGCCAGCCTGGTCTACAAAGCGAGTCCAGGACAGCCAAGGCTAAACAGAGAAACCCTGTCTCGGGGGAAAAAAAGGGAAAAACTGGACTGTACATCTGCTTACTAGATTTACCTTCCCTGTTGCTCGACCTCTAGGTATTTACTTATTTCTCCTTCTGCCTCTGCCTCCAAAGCACAAGAATTTCAGGTCTGTGCCACCACACCCAGCTAGCTTTTTTTTTAATTGTTTGGTTTTTTTTAATGTTGTTTGACATGGAGTCTTGCTATATACCTGGAGCTATCTTGGAACTTACGATGTAGCCCAGGCTAGCCTTCAGTCCCAAATCCTCCTCCCCCAACCTTCCAAGTACTAGTATTATAGGCATGCACTGCTGTATCTGTTATATTGTTCGTTTTTATTTAACTTTCTGTCTCGTTTTGCAGAGATTTGTTATTGTTTGTTTGTTTGTTTTTAAGACGGTATTAAAGGAGCCAAAGCATTTTTTTAAAGTAGTAGAGATAGCCCCTTTTTATTTTATTTTGTTTTGCTTTGCGTTTTTGCTTTGTTTTGTTTTCAAGACAGGGTTTCTCTGTGTAGCCTTCCTGTCCTGGACTCGCTTTGTAGACCAGGCTGGCCTCGAACTCATAGAGATCCACCTGCCTCTGCCTCCCAAGTGCTAGGAGTAAAGGCGTGCGCCACCACTGCCCAGCTGTGATAGCTGCTTTTTAAACACGCATTCTTCTGCTCAAAAGCCTGCTTCTGGGCTGGAGAGATGGCTCAGCAGTTAAGAGCACTGGCTGCTCTTCCAGGAAACCCAGGTTCAATTCCCAGCCCCACATGGTGGCTCACAACCATCTGTAACTGCAGTCCCATGGGATCAAATGGCCTCTTCTTGTGTGTAGATGCTCATGCAGACAAAACATCTATATACATAAAACATGTTACATAAAAAAAAAAAAAAGCTCGCTTCTATCCTGCCCTGTGAAGAGAGGTTCAAAGATGATAGGAAATGCTAGATGCTAGGCAATGATCTATTACCTCAAAAACACAATGCCCAAGCTTTTCCTCCTCCCTCCCCAGTGGTGAGGGAGGGGGTTCCCGACAGCCTTAGCACAACTCATCACCCCAACTCTAGCCAATCATCCCCCTGCCCAATGCCTGAGAAATGGATCTGCCCCTAACCATTGCTCCTTCTGAGCTTACTTTAGGATGAATGGATATACCTTCCAAAGCAGCCGGGAGGGACCCTCGGTCCTCCTGGAACTTGGGGAGGTGCCGCCAGAACCCAGTGGGTTAGACCGCCGACCCATCACCTTATGTGAAGAATGGCTGTGGTAAAATTATGACCGGGAACAGTAGGTGACCCAGTTTGAACAAAGAGGTAGCGGGATCGATGCTCCAAAGCCGCAGCCTGCTTCGTGGGCCCTTTAACTACAGCATTCTACATTATATGCAGATCGGAGGACCAACTTAAGACCGCTTTTCATGTCCAGAGGCTGCTTTGAGCCTATACGTTATATTTTTTCAGATCTTGGACAGTAACATTTTTCTTTTTAGCACGAAGTTGCTCATGGTTCATCTGAGACTCTTTTAAATTGCGGCTTTCAGAGAAATAACAATGTAAAATGACATGATGATATATGGCCCCATCCGGCAGACCCGGGCTGCAGCAGCCGCAAACGCCACCAAACCTCTGGGAATGAAGCGGTCTCCGGAGCGCCATTGTGCGATTGTCCTAACCGGATCATTTTTAATTAGTTGCAATTAATTTCAAGTGACAGCGTCCTGCAATATCAAGTCAGAGCCGCTCTGGTGTGTGGGTGGGGGTTATTAGGAACAGACGGCTGGTGAGAGAAGCCAGAGGGAGGTCATGTCACCAAGCTCTTACCTACAAGACCTTCTGCGTGGGGGGTAGCGGTCCATCATCTCCTGAGCCGGAGGGGAGCGCTGATTCCTAATGAAGCAAACGTTCTGGTACGTTCTGGGCTGTGCGTGGGCCTCGCTAGGTGGATGGTTATTATGCACTGCATGGCGGCCAGCTGTGGAAAATGATCTCACTTTGGTCATACAATTAGTTTTCCTTCATTTGGCAGGAACAACTCCTGAGGTGAGGAGGTGGGCAGGCAGTTTATTTGGGAAGTGACCCCAGGAGTGAGGAAGTGAGCAGGAAATGGGTGGAAGCCATGTTGCTCCTGAGAGTGAACGCACAGAGAGACCAAGGGACTTGCCTGGGAGGTTACCTAGATACTTGGTGGTGGGGCGAGAATAAGAACCTGGGTTCAGAGAAATCTGTGACAAAGACACCTCATCCTAGAACTCTGGACACCTGCATTTCCACTGGGTTTAATTCATACTTCCTTTGAACTAAAACATAAACACACACACACACACACACACACACACACACACACACACACACACACACACACACCTAAAAGTATAGCAAATGTCAAATGAACCACTTCTATTAAAAAAAATTTTTATATGTATATGTGTATGCCTGTGTGTGTACATGCAAGTGCATGCAGTTGCACAGGAGAGCCAGAAGAGGGCGGTAGAAACCCTGGAGCCTGGGCTCAATCTTCCCCTTAACAAAGGTGTTTCTTGGCTATAGAAAGAGCCTTGAAGTCACCACTTCACCACACAAGATGCTTTCCTTTAACATATCTTATCTTTGGGCTTCCAGTAAATTTTAAATTGTGTGTGTGTGTGTGTGTGTGTTTGTGTGTGTGTGTGTGTGTGTGTGTGTGTGTGTGTGTCCTGTGTGCATATCTGCACACCATGTGTACCTGCTGCCCACAGAGGCCAGAAAGAAGCGTCTCATCTCCTGAAACTATAGTTACAGTTGATGGTGAGCCACCATACAGGCGCTGAGGATCACACCTGGGTCCTCTGGAAGAGCAGCCAGTGCTCTTAACTTCAGAGCCATCTTCCCAGCCCATAGACTTTGAACAACTTTTCCAATAGCCCCAGGCTAATTTTTTCCATTGATTTTCCCCCCATTAATTTTTGTTTCTAAACAGGCTTGCTTTGGCTGAGCCTGTTAAGAAACCCCTCCTCTGGTTTGGGGTCCCCCAGGTGCCCAACTCCCTCAAGCTGAGTGCAGAGGCTGCCAGCACCATCCTCTGCAGTCCAGGCCCTTTTGTGGTGTTTGCCCACAGGGTCCTGTGACCTTAGCCTTGCGTACCGTAGGTCAGCCAGCCTTGTCAGTGTTCTTCTCAATGCGCCTGCACAGGACCATGAAAGGCCGTCCTTCGGGAGCTTGTCTATTTATTGGGACACCAGTGGCATAATTATTCCCGCGATGGCCAAAGAAACAAAGTAGCAATTTGGTATGGCCCAGGGCTGCCATGGCTCTGTGGAAGTGAAGCAGCCTCGGTGGGGCATGAGCTAAAGTCACAGGAAGCACCTTCCTGCGTGAACGCGGAAGTCCCCTATCTACAATCATGTGTTTGAGCATTTGGCCCCCAGCCAGTGGAGCTGTTTGGGAAAGTTGTAGGCATTTTGTGAAATGGGGTCCGGCTGGAGGAAGTGTTGGGGAGGGTCTTCTAAAGGTGTTTTGTTGTTGTTGTTGTTGTTGTTGTTGTTGTTGTTGTCGTTACTTAAAGAGGCCTGTGTGGGTGCCAGTACCACAAAGCCCAGAAGAGGTGTCGTATCCTCTGGAGCTGTAGTTACAGGTGGTTGTAAACCACCCTGAGTGGTAAATTCTAGAACTGAACCTCTCTGCAAGAGCCTATGTGCTCTTAACCACTGGACCTTCTCTCTAGCCCCGACATTTGTATTTATTATTTTTAGTGTGTGTTGGTGGGGCGTGTATGTGAGTGTTCATGGAGTCCAGAAAAGGGCATTGGATCTCCTGGAGCTGGAATTGCCCACAGGTGTGAGGTACCCAGTGTGAGCGCTGAGAACCAAACAGGTCCTCTGAAGAACAGCATGCGCTCCTAACTGCTGAGCAGGCTCTCCAGCCCCCAAGGCTAGTAAGGGCTGTAACTCCACCCCAGTCCCCAAGGCTAGTAAGGGCTGTAACTCTGCCCAAGCCCCCAAGGCTAGTAAGAGCTGTAACTCTGCCCAAGCCTCCAAGGATAGTAAGGGCTGTAACTCCGCCTCTACTTTCCATTTGTAGACTTGTATGGAGCTTCATGGGCAAGCTGCTGCCGTGGGCTCTAGCGCGCCCTTCCCTTTGTCACAGAACTCTTAACTGTGAACCCAACAAGCCTCTCCTCTCTTAAGTCGCTTCTGTCACATATTTAGTTACAAGTGATGGAAAAGCTGATACACCGAGGACGCAGCCAAGGCCTGCAGTTCTCTATGCTGGTAGAATTCCAGCTATGATCCTCAGCTCCTGGGAACTCTGGCCTCCTTTTATTACCGGGTTCTGTCACACCCCATTAACCATCTCAGAATGGAAAGCAGAGATAATATAACCAACTTATCCATATAATTTTTTTAAAAAAATCGATATATTGACCCTACTGTAATATAAAGGAGGAATCAAAGGAAAGTGAGGTCTAATGGAATAATGTATATTCTGATATGTAAATGCTCAAAAAATGAGGAGGAAGCACAGTGCCACACATACACATCTACAACCACTCAAGGGGACGCTTGTCAATGACACATGGCCTTCCACAGGGCTGCATGCTGCTGGCTGAGGAGCCGAGGATGGTTTGTGCTTCAGTGGTATTTCTGACAGATCTAGGTAAGGTTCTGAGCCTGACAGAGGAGTGCTCCCACCTCCCCCTCCTCAGACCCCCACCCTGTCCCAAAGGCTGCCTCTCCAGGAAGTTCAGCCATGCAAATATTCTTGTGCCTGCATGTAAAATAGTGGTTGGCTCAGAGTCAGTCACTATAAACAGGTTCCAGCCCCCATCCCCCCCACCCCCCACCCCCACTGGGCTCATTGCCAGACTCTGACCCTTCTACAAGCTGTCACCACATAGCCATCTACTCCATCACTAAAGTAAACATGCTCATGTACAACACACACAACCCACATGTACACACACACACACACACACACACACACACACACACAGAGCAGACATGCTAACCAACTGGTCATCTCTTGGCCACAGACTTGAACAAAAAGGTTGAAGAAAATCCCAGTCCAGACCTTATGAGGCTGAGAAGCTTCTGTAAGGCAGGAGACACTGTCAAGAGAACAAAGCGACAGCCTACTGACTGGGAAAAGATCTTCACCAACCCTTCATCTGACAAAGGTTTAATATCCAAAATATATAAAGAACTCAAGAAATTAAACACCACAAAACCAAACAACCCAATTGCAAAATGGGGCTTAGAACTAAACAGAGAATTCTCAACAGAGGAATATCAAATGGCTGAGAAACACTTAAAGAAATGCTCATCCTCGTTAGGCATCAGAGAAATGCAAATCAAAACGACACTGAGATTCCATCTTACACCCATCAGAATGGCTAAGATCAAAAACTCAAATGACACCACATGTTGGCGAGGATGTGGAGAGAGAGGAACACTCCTTCACTGCTGGTGGGAATGCAAACTAGTACAACCACTTTGGAAAGCTATCTGGCGTTTTCTCAGAAAAATGGGAATAGGGCTTCCTCAAGACCCAGCTATCCCAATCCTTGGAATATACCCAGAAAATGCCCTAACACACAACAGGGACATATGCTCAACCATGTTCATAGCTGCTTTATACACAATAGCCAGAACATGGAAACAGCCTAAATGTCCCTCAGTAGAAGAATGGACTAAGAAACTATGGTACATTTACACTATGGAGTATTACTCAGCTATTAAAAACGAGGAATTCCCGAAATTTGTGGACAAATGGATTGACCTAGAAATTATCATAATGAGTGAGTTCACCCAGAAGCAAAAAGAGACAAACGGTATATACTCACTTATATCAAAACACTAGTCCAAGGGATACGTCCCATGAAAAACCTTACTTACCAAGAAAGTGGGTCAGAGGAGAGGACATCCTATTGAGTCTTTAGGCGAGAGTAGCATGGAAGAATGGGGAAATAATAGGACCCACAGGGTCCTGGAAACCTACAAGAAGAACTTTATGACAGGCAGATCTGGGTCCTGGGGTCCTCCTCAAACTAAGGCACCAGCCAAGGAGAAATAGGCAGTAAACTTCGAACCCCTACCAAGACCTAGCCGATGAACACGATATTCTCCACTGTTGAGTGGAGAGTGAGATCTGATTCTCACGTGAACTCTGGTGCCCCTTTTCTGACCATGTCCCCTGGATGGGGAGGCCTGGTGGCACTCAGAAGAAGGATAGCAAGTTACCAAGAAGAGACTCGATAATCTTAGAGCATACATAGGGGGAAGAAGTCTCCCTCAATCACAGACATAGGGGAGGGGAGAAGGGGGGAAGTGGGAGGGAGGGAGGAATGGGAGGAAACAGGGGAAGGGCTAACAATCAAGATGTAATATGAGTAAATTAATTTAAAAAAACACATAAAAAAACAATTGAGATGTAATATGAATAAATTAATAAACTATATTTTAAAAAAAAAAAAAAAAGAAAATCCCAGCCCAGGACCCTACTAAGAACCGTAACAACTCATAAACCCTACCATTCTCCAAGACCTATGATACAATACCCAACAGTCTTGGTCTGCTAACCTCCCAGCCTTGTCTCCCTAACAGATGCTGCCCATAGACCTGAATGTGGGGTGAAGACAGCCTCCATGTTCCTATTCTGGACGGATAGGTTTCTGTGGGAGTCTAGGTGGAGCAACAAATGACAGAGAAGGGAAGTGTAGGTGTGTGCATCTGCATCCTGTGTGTGAGCACCTGCATACGTGCATACTCTCTCTCTCCCCAACCCCCTCTCTCTCTGTGCAACTGCCACTGCTGGCTAGCCCAACACAGGCATTTAAAGGTCTGACTGCAGCCTTCACACCAGGGTGGGGACTTGCCCAAGGCTAGGGCTTCGAGGGGTGGCAGCTAACCCGGATTGAAGAGGGCTGACTCTGAGATTTCACTTTGATTAAGATCAGGTAGGGAAGCGGAAAGGGGGAGCCCCAACTACCCTGCTAAAGCTGAAAAGTGGCTCCCCCCCCCACCCCCACCCTCACACAAGGCCTGAGTCTAATGTCTTTTGATGGGACAAATTGGTGAGCGCAACTATTAGCTGGGTGACATCAAAAGGCATTAATCTCTGGTTCCCGAGCAAGACCAGCGCCGCATTAGTGCCGTGCACCCAGTCATTATTAAGACTTTAGCCCAAGGGTGTAATAAATGTTTTATGGCATGCAAACCAAGGTAATGGAATGCAAATCCCATAATATAGCCATACATTTATTTTCTAATGGAGCAAATGATGATGTATTTTATCTGAGAAGAGCTGCCAATAGAACCTGCTTGGGAAATGTGAAGTTAGGGACCCAAAGGATGGGTGGGTGGGGCCTATTCTGCTGATCTGGGGGCCTGGGGTGGGAGGGCGGGAGCCCACGGTCAAGCTTTTCCAGCAGCACTTCTAGATAATCCATCGTTCTTGTTCTCACACCCCTGACTACCTGCCTTTTGGGGCATATATCGAACATTCTGAGGCTTAATTACATCCCCTTTGCAGAGCCCCCTCCCAGGAGCCCCCACCCCCAGCCAGAGCTGCATACCAATAAGCTACTCAGCACATATTGGCTTTCCAAAAATATGGCCGCATTAAGGTGTGAGATGTTAATGGGATGGAAGGGCGCGGGGCTATTTCTCCAGTGGAGTTAGGGCTTGGCGTTGGTGTTGTTTTTATTAAGCAACCAACGTTGTTCAGTTGCAGCCCTGGGGCTGAGGAGAGACTGGACTGGCTACCTCGGGCTGTCACAGCTCTGGAAAGGGTGACTGAAGGCCCCCAGGTTCTTCTGACTGTTAAAGATGCTGCAGAGAGAAATTTTGAATGATTTCAGTTATCTAGAAGGAGGCTGGGGTCTGGGCTCCCTGCAGTGGCCAGAAGGCCTCTTCATCCCCAAGAGTGGCCTCTCTGTAGTCCAAGCCCATAGCGTCTAGCTGGGAGTGGAGCTATCAGCTTTCTGAAACTAATCTGGATGCTGGGGGCCTGTTCTGCAGTTAGATGAATGGGGCATCTAGGTGACCAAGCCCTGTCTCTAAGGGGCCTACATTCCAATTAGAGGAAAAGAAATTAGAAATTAGGGGCTGACAGATTGTTCCATTAGTAAAGTGGTTGACTTGCCAGTGTGAGGACCCATGTTCAGTCCCAAGGGCTCACATAAAAAGCGAGGCAGAGGTATATACCTGTAGTCTTAGCACCAGGAGGTAGAGACAGAGGGATCCTCGGGGCCTGCTGACCAGGCAGTGCAGCCCTCTCAGAAAGCTGCAGGCTCAGTGAGAAAGCCTGCCTCAAATAATAATAAATAAGGTAGAAAATTATTGAGGAAGACATGCAACACCAATCTTAAGAGCCACACCCATATGCACATAGGCATACACACATGCACATAGGCACACATACACATTTGCACATAGGCACACATACATCCATGTAGGCACACCCACACACATGCACATAAGCATACACACATATCCACATAGGCACACCCACACATATGCACATAGGTACACACATGCATGAACATAGGCACACATACACATATGCACATGGCACACACACATCCACATAGGCATACATACATCCACATAGGCACACCCACACATGCATCTAGACTGAAACATATGCACATAGGCACACGTACATATGCACATAGACACACATACACATATGCACATAGGCACATACATGCACATAGGCACACACAAATGCACATAGGCACACATACATAAGCACATACACACATGCACATAACCACACACATACACAGACATACACACAAAGTGAATAGGTAAATAGCCTATGGGTTGCCCACATGGGTTATCCAATGGGTACATGTTTCTTTGCAGAATTTGTAGAAAATGCGTTCACTGAGGAAAAGGAAGTAACTGACATGGAAGGGATGGGGTCTTGATGGGGAGATTGTGGGCCGGGTGCTGAAGACCTCCCTAAAACTAAAGACATGGGATTGGCTCTTCCTTAAGAGCACGAGTAGTGTTAAGTCCACACAGTTTTGTTTTGCTTTTAACGTCCTGACCACAGTGACTCTCAGTTCTCAGAGCGTTAAGCTGGGCCTAGGGTTGGCTTACGGTAGCTCTGATCTGACAGGCCCTCTTTTCTCACTGAACAACAGTAACAGCAGTAGGCCATTGAGAATTTACACCAAGCCCTGAGCTGAGAACCTTGCTGTTCCATTCACTGTTCAGATGGTCCTAGCGGGAAGTATTGTAATGCTTCCTACTGAGGAAAGTGAATCCGAGGGGGACTTGGTGAGAGACTGGGCTGTAACTGGGCCTCTCTGCCTTCGGATTCCATCTTATACTATCTGCTCTCCACACCTAGTTGACCAGAGAGAAGAAGGGATATTCTTCAAGGACACGAGACATTGCTACTAATGAGAGTGTGCCTCTGACTTCAGGCTTTGACTCTACCCTGCCCCCAGCAAACTGAGATGGGCCTTTATACCCTAGGCATAGTATCCCCAAAATCAAGTACCAGTCTCTGTGCCCCTCCACCAGTCTATGCCTAAGAGGCATCGCCTTACATCCGAAGGTAAAGTCCCGTCACAGATGAACGTGAGTGAACAAGTGGATCCTGCCATCGCCTCCATGTGGAGCACCTCTGTTGGTTTGGTTTCTCTGTGCTCAGCTTTATCAGAAACATTCTTCAGAAAGCAAGATGTGCAGGTACACACCTTTAATCCCAGTCCAGGCAGGGACAGGTGGGTCTCTGAGCTGGAGGCCAGCCTGGTCTACAGAGTGAGTTCCATGACAGCCAGGGCAACACAGAGAAACCCTGCCTCAAGCTCAGGCCCTTTGCCCTTCAGGAACACTCGGGCTGTGCTGAGCTACACTGGGTTCTACTCTGACTGGCTCGTTAAAAGCCCAGAGGGGGTCTCTGCAGAATATAATCTTCTGTCGTCCAAAGTATGGCTCGTGAAGAATGGGAAAATGGCAGCCATTGATCATGGGTTCCTCAGGCTGACTTGGAGACAAGCAGGGCTGGATCCCAGCAATGTGACAGAACCAGCCAGGTCTAGGAAGAAGCAATAGCAGCAAGCCTAAGGTACAACATGTAAGGAGGCACTTGCTCTCAGATTCTCACAGATGTGGGCCTTAAAAAGGACCTTCCCAGCCTGGCATAGTGGTAGCATATGCCTTTAATCCAAGCACTCAGGAGGCAGAGACAGGCAGATCACTGTAAGTTTGAGGCCAGCCTGGTCTACAAAGTGAGTCTAGGACATCCAAGGCTACACAGAGAAACCCTGTCTGAAAAAACCAAAAAAAAAATTTTTTTAATTTAAAAATTAAAAAAAAAAAAAAAAAGGATCATCCCTCTGCGATGGTTCGTTTTCATTGTCCACTTGATTGAATTTGAAGCCACCTAGGAGACACACTCCTGGGGGTGTCTATGAAAGTACTTCTAAAAAGGTTTAACAAAGGAGGGAAGATCTGCTCTGAGTGGAGGCGGCACCATGCCACCTGGCCAGCCCCTCATGCTCTGCTTCCTGACTACTGATGCCACCTGCCCAGCCCCTCACACTCCTGCACCAAGCCTTCTACAGCCGTGAGACAAAATAAACCCTCCCTTCCTTAACTTACATTTTAGCGTGCATTTTGTCACAGCGATAAAAACATAAGTACAGCCCCAACTTACATGTCCTGAGCACCTACCTCTCTTGCCAGACCTTGACCCTAAAAATGCCCTGACTGTCACAAATAGGAAAGTGTCACAACTCTTTGGGCCACCTTGAATAGGGGAGGGGAGCAATGACTTCCAGTTGGTCCTCCCACAGGATGGACCACAGAAGAATGGGTTCACACAAGTATAAGCCACAGATGAATCACAGTCGCTGGCTGGATTCCTTTGGCGAAAGTTCAGGAGTCGCCTGGCCCTCAGTAGAATGAGCTCCAACCACCCAACACTCTTGGCCATTTTTTCTATCATTCAGTTCTGCTTCCCTCCCCACCCCCCACTCCACGCCCCCCAAAATGCTTCCTGGGCACAGACTAGCTTAAGGAAGACTGAAAGATAACATAGTCACCTGAAAACTGCTGTTCACAGTGGCGTGGGAGGACTGAGGCCGGAGGCCCTGAAGCCACAGAGACAGGAAGGCAACAGCTTCACTCTGTGGCTCAGGGAAACTCAGCCAGATGAGGGCAGAGGAGCCCCCAGGAGTAGTAGGTCTCCTGGGAAGCTGTCTTAGTTTGGGTTTCTATTGCTGTGAAGAGACACCACGACCACAGCAACTCTTATAAAGGAAAACATTTCATTGAGGCTGGCTTACAGCTTGCAGATTTGGTCCGTTCTCATTATGGCGGGAAGCATGGCAGCGTGCAGGCAGACATGGTGCTGGAGAGGTGGTCGAGAGTCCTATATCTGGATCCACAGGCAGCAGAAAAGAGCTTCTGAGACCACAAAGCCCAGCCCCAGTGACACACTTCCTCCAACAAAGCCACACCCACTCCAACAAGGCCACACCTCCTAATAGTGCCACTCCCTATGATATTGTAGGAGCCATTTTTTTTTTCAAACTACCCAGAAGCCCAGTAGAAAAATTGCATCCCCTTCTGGGCTTTTCAGCGTCCACTGTCATCGACTCAGCACCAGTTCTAGGTCCACGGGTGGACCAATCTCTGCTGCCAGGATTAACCCAGTCTTGTGGTTGTCTCTACTCGTAGGCTGACACCTGGGGACCCCAGCTCAGCCCCATTTAGAATGAAACAGATTTAACAAGAGGTTTTCCCCCAAAGAAAGCGTGGGTATTCTTGGAGGAGGAACATTTGCTACGTGGGCCATCTAAACAATGGAAGGAAGCCCTTCTAGATGCTGCACTCTGGCCTGCTCTAGGGCCCCGAGCTAGCTAGTTTTATGTCAACTTGACTGGAGAGGAGGGAGCTTCAGGTGAGAAAATGCCTCCATCAGATCAGGTTGTAAGCAAGCCTGTAGGACGTTTTCTTAAATTAGTGATTGATGAGGAGAGCCCAGCCCATTATGGGTGGTGCCACCCCTGGACAGGTGGTCCTGGGTTCTATAAGAAAGCAGGCTGACGTGGTGGTGTCTGAGCCCTGTGCTGCCGCTGGGGGCCATACTGATCTGAGTGACCTGTGATGCCACCTGAGGGCCATGTCTGGGTCTGTGGTCCCACTGCAGCTGAGGTCTGTGTTGATTGATGTGTACATGTCTATGTTAACCACCAGAAGACATACGGATGACTGCTGTCTGTGCAGCCACTTGAAGCCACATTGATGTCTGTGGGCTGGGCTGCCTCGGAGGACCCTGTCTGCATCCATGGTCCCACTGCAGCTGGGGGCCGTGTTCGCGGTCTGTTCTGCTGCCAGAAACCATGAGGAAGCCTTCGATCCCTAAAAAGCAAGGGAGGCTGCCTTGGCAGTGAGATAGATAGACTACAGATGTACAACTGAGAAAGAGGGGGGCATGGAAGGCTTTTCTGATAACCCTTACCCTCCACACCCCAAAAAGTAACAGCCTAAACAAGGAAACCATCAAAGAGTACTCTTTAAAAACTTTGATAAGGATGCTGAAGAAGCTCTCCAAATGGCTTCTGGGGGTGGGGGTGAGGGGTGCAGGTGGAGAAGGACTCAGTTTTCTTTAGCAGGTGGGCCGCTGGGGGCTAACATGGTGGAGGAGGAGAAGGGAAAAGAAAGCAAGCTGAGCAAGTCACAGGGAACAAGCCAGTAAGCAGCACCCACCATGGCCTCTGCATCAGCTCCTGCCTTCAGGTTCCTGCCCTGCTTGAGTTCCTGTCCTGACTTTCTTCAGCATGAACAGTGATGTGCAAGTGTAAGCCAAATAAACCCTTTCCTCCCCAAATTGCTTTGGTCATGGTGTTTCATCCCAGCAATAGTCACCCTGACTAGGACATGCCCTAAAGCATCTATCTCTGAGTCTCTGTGATTTGTGGGCATCCTATGTAAACCTTGCTAAGATTCTTTTTGGCTCATCTTCCCCCGCCCCCTCCCCAATCTCCTCTGAAAAGGCTCATGCTTCATACTCACTCAGAAAGAATTTGCTGACATTATGAATGAAGACTTGTGCTGGGCTGTCCCCCAAATTTTTTATTAACTGTGAGGTTAAAAGCTATCAAGGGTCATGGGCACCACAAAGGGGCACAGGGAGTGAGTCCATTAACACCTGCCTTTTTATTTCCAAATCGAACTGTTGCATGAGGTTTGGGGTGACGTAACCACTCGTCAGGGTTGGGCTAGGATTTACGAGGTGGGGGTTGTGGAGCTGGGTCTGAGCAGGCAGCTGGTGAGAGGCACTTGCCCTAATGCCCCTACTTGGATAACTCCTGAAAATAATAGTTGTAAGACATGAAGGCAACCTGGCAGTCAAACCATCCCCCTTTGCCCAGCGTGGATCTGACTGAGTCACTTTTTTCCTGGGCCAGCAGAGAAGGGTGCCCAGTTTAGGCACAGCTTTGTGCTGAGGGAGGAAAGGAGGAGGATGTTGGAGCTCAGAAGGTGGACAATGGCCAGGTCACCAGCTCAGCCTGGGGTCTGGAGACCGGGGACATGGCCCATTGGAGCCCTCTCAGGTGAGTGTACACTGCATAGAGAGTGGTATTGGCCACCATGAGTCCGTCTGTAGATGCCAACTTCTTATCTCTTCTTAGCGTAAGAGGTACTAACCTATACGGGAAGGTCCTGGAAATGTGGATGCTGAAGCAGGGACTTGCTAACTAGGATAGGGCATGGGAGGGAGGGAGGGGGGAGAGAGGGAGGAGGGAGGGAGGCAGCCTTCCCCTCTGGGCCTTCCCACCAGCACTTGGGTCTGAATGATGAATTTTCAACTGGGTCATTAAATGCTGATTAAAGTACCAGAGGAAAGAACAGGAGAGGGGGGGAAAAAACAACATCAAGTGCTGTACATACGTACACACCCCCACCCCAGGCCCCCCTTCCCTGTTCTCGAGCTTTCTCGAAGTTCGTTCCAAGCCCCCATTGGAAATGCTATAAAAGGCCAGGTTAATTAAGTCCTGTATATTACCAGCACAAACACTTCCAACTTTATTCTGGCGGCTCTGTGAGTGAGGAGGACGGGGCCAGGCAAGGTCCAGGCAGCTCGGGGTAATAAAACAGAAGACTCAATTACCTTGTACATTTGCAGTTTTTATAAAAATCATTTAAAGCCCTTCCAGTGAAAACCAGAGCAGAGAAGGTTTGGGACCCTGAAACCTGAAGGGAACGCCAGGACCTGGGGATTGGAGCACAGCCGCAGACGGGCCTCAAGGCTGCCCTTGCCACCTTCCTTCTTGCCCTGGGAAGGGAATCCTTTAAGAGGGTGTCTCCAGGGGAAAGATAAAGAAATGGAAAGGGACTCCCCACTGAGCACCCATGGGAAAGCACCCACAGTGACTGGAGCACCGTGCTAGTACTTTCCACAGCTTACCCAGAAAGGCGTCGTCCCCATTTGTAGGTGAGTCTTTGGTGCTCAGGCAAAGGAGATCGATCCCTCAGGGTCTGTATGGCTCCTCCATCTGATTCTAGCCACTTGTTTGAAGCTACCAGGCCTATCATCCATACACCATGCCCCTATGGGGGAAGCAGGCTCTAATCCCAGCTTCACCACTTTCTAGCTGGATATCTTTAGGTAAATAGCTCAACCTCTCTGAACCGTAGACAAGTTACTCTAGAGGACTTCACCTGCCTTGCTCACACAGCACTGTTAAGAGTCTTAAGTGAGACGGTTGTGTGAAATGCTCGGTCCAGAGTGTAGAGGACAGTTTGTGATGGTTTGAGTGAGAACGGCCCCTATATGTTCCTATGTTTGAGTATGTGGTCCCTAGTTGGCAGAACTGTTTGGGAAGGATTAGGAGGTGTAGCCTTCTTGGAGAGATGTCACCAGGGTGGGCTTTGAGGCTGCAAAAGACTCATCCAAATATGCCCTCTACTTCCTGCTTGTGGATTAAGATGTGAGCACTCAGCTGTTTCTGCTGACATACCTTTGCTCTGCCACCAGGGACACTAATTCTCTGGATCTATAAGCTCAATTAAACGCTTTCTTTTATAAATTGCCTTGGTCATGGTATTTTGTCACAGCAATTGAAATGTCACTAAGACACTGCTCAATGTACATACTCTTTAAATGGAAATGCAAGGGGTTGGTGTGAGGGATCAGGCAGGAAAGTGTTTCACACACAACCACAAGGACCTGAGTAAGTGGTACATTCCAGTAACCACAACTCTAGGGAAGGGCCAGAGACAGGGTCCCTGGGGTTTTAATGGCTAGCCAACATGGCTGAATTGGTGAATTCCAGATTCAACAAGATTTGGTTTTTTTCCCCCTCTCAAAAAAATAAGGTGGAGGAGACTAGACCACCATGTTGCCCACCTGCAGGAGGAGCCACTACAACGTGAAAGTATGTGGTGGGCAGACTGGAGAGCAAGAGAAACGGAACAGTTTGAGCTCTCTGCAGAGAGGTGGAACTGGAGACTTGAGGGCGGAGAAGAGCAGCCTGTTGTGAGCAGCCTGCCCTGCCACCTGAGGCCATGGTAAAGTCATGGCCCATGCCACCACTGAGGGCCATCCATGGCTGGGTTCACAGCCATGCAGCAGCAGGGGTCTGTGTCAATGTCTGTGGCTCATGTTAACACTAACGCCCACGTGGATGCCCCTTGCCTGGGCTGCCACCTGGGAATATGTTGATGTCCAAGAGCTGTGCAGAACTGGCCCTGCCCCTCACTGGCTGCAGCACTCAGGAGAGTGGGCCCTGCACACAGTAGAGCTGACCCTAGTGACTGGGGGATGGATGAGCTGGTCCCAAGAACATGAGAGTGGGAGAACCAGCCCCACCACTCATCTGCCATCTGTAGATGAAGTACCCTCCCTTCCCCACTCACCCCTTGCCACCTATGGCAGGCAGGAGAGCTGCTCTCGAGGTCATGAGAGTGAGAGAGCTGGGCCTGCCTGTGTAGCACTCAGGAGAGCGAACAGGCCCTGCATCTCACGGTAGAGGTGGCCCTGGTGGCATAGCATGAGTGAGCCAGCCCAGAGAGAGTGAGGGCGGAGAACCTGGCTCTACCCTTTGCCTGAGCAAAGCAGGAAAGCTGGCCCTGTGGCACAGGTGCAGGAAAACCTGATGGGCTGACCAACTCAGCTACCACCCAGGCCCAAACGCAGGGCTTTTGAGTTGGCCCACCCCAATGTCCACTGCCTCTACAATCCATTGAAGCACATGAAAGGCCCCGTCCTGAAGACGCAGAGCTACAGGGTCTCCATGACACAGGACACCAACAGGGTATTGGAGAAGAGTCCTGGTGAGGATCTAGTGCTGATGGTGCAGCAGAAGCCAGAGGCCGCGAACCAGACCGGTGACTCACTGCATTAAGCATTTGCAAGTAAAAATATATGGACAAAAAGATATACTGTGGGACACACTGTGATACTCGACAGCTTCCACAGCGAGATGTTTCTGCTTGTTTGTTTGTTT